>NW_009627085.1:0-43774 GCF_000690535.1 Cariama cristata
GTCCCGCCCGGCGCCCTCGGGCCGGTCGCCGGGGCGACAGCCCCTAGCCCGCTGTGCCGGGACCGCAGCCCGTCGGTCCTCATCGCCCCCCTGACTTCCCGGTGTGTTTCGCAGAGTCAGCGTCCTGGTGGGAGCTCCCAAAGCCAACACCACGCAGCCAGACATAGTGGAAGGAGGAGCGGTGTACCACTGCGCCTGGCCCGCCACCCGGTGCAGGCAGATACCCTTCGATAATACCAGTAAGTCAGGCGCTGAACCTTGTAGCGCAGCGTTGTGCGTGTTGCTCGCTGTGCTCAGGTCTCCCTTCGGCACAAGTTTCTTCTGCGCTCGCTTCGGTTGTGTCACTTTGATGTGAACATCTGCAGTTCGCTAGTGGAATCCCACTCCTGGGAGTGGGTATGCATGTGCACTTGCAGGGCAGGGTTTCATGGTCCTCAGAGAAGTAACAGGAGTATGACCTTCAGGATCTGTGTGTAGTTCCTCTGAATAACGGCTGCGGCCTTTTTTTTTTTTTAATGCTTTAATTAAAAGTATTTGTGGCAAATTCCTGATTTTGAAAATACTTTTTTTTTTTTTGAGTGCTTAGAAGGCAAAACTCGTGTCTCATACACTTCTCTAAATCCTGGAAATCACAGGATTGCTAGTCTTTGCTGTTATTTTCAGCAAGAGGTTTTCCGTCTGTTCAGATGGGTGAAGTACCTCATGTGGCATGCTTATTTAATTCTTTTCAGAAAGCAAGAATTTTATTTCAGAATATTGGAAGCTAGATGCAAAGTGATTTAGGCACAATGTGGATAGATTATATCCACTTCCAAAATCCCAAGACAGCTGTTTCTTATTTAATTAGAGGGAACCCACATTTTAAACAATTCAGGCTGTATATGTTTTCTGTTGTCTCTTTATAGGTCTTGAAAATAATTTAAGCCTAGTGTTTGCAGGGAGTTTAAAACTGATCGGCTTTGTGTAGGCAGACTTTGACAGTTTAATCATTAAGCAAAAGTTATGATTCTTTAGGTTATATTTAATCTTAACATTTGTGGTTTATTTAAAAATGAAGAGAATACAATTCAGTTCTTTTTCTGAGAACACAAATTAAATCAGAAGAGCTTACCTAAATGTAGTAAGTAAGCAGTGCAGTTCTTTACCCCTTCCAGCTCCAGCTCCCCAGACATCCTAATTCTATGTTAGTGTCTAGGAGCTCTGCTCGGGATGACTCTCCCATCATGCTGGGCATTCTTCCAAACAGAGTAAGAGGTATCTCATCTATGTGTATGTGGCTACTTGGACATGTAATATTACGTACAGCATATGGTTACCTATAAATGTGAATGTACAGACATAGACAGTATGCGTACAATATTTTTATTGTAATATGCCCTGAGTCTACATCTTTAAAGTAAAACCAGTTTAGGAAATATTTCTGTATTTCCATTTTAGGATTAAATAGTTCATGTAACAGAAGTGGAATATAGTAGCTATACAAATTAATTTCAGGTTTGACTAGAAAACTTACAGACCAAATGAAAATTCCATCACATTTTAAAGGGACATTTTGAAAAACTAATGAAAAGCTAGTGATGAAACCTAGAGGGACAACCATCTTTCCTGTGGGAAACTCCAGAAAAGTTGAGTAAAGAGTCTCAGGACAACTCCATACTCTTGGCACAGATGTCCTTTTGCAGATACTTTGTTTCAAATAAAGGCACAGGCTGATGTGTAAGTATCTCAACAAGGCTTTGTACTGTATCACGCAACTATTCAGCTTGGAATCTCCAAAGTGTGGTTCATTCAGTCTGCTTGAGATCGTTGGTTGTGTCCTCTGGATAGATGCCTGAGTTGTAGGCAGCTGAAGTTAAGCCAGAGAGAGCCCAGTGTATATATAAGCCCATTGTATATATGTATATACATATATTGTGTATATGTACATATAAATGCACTATACTTGGAGGAGGGACTTGCAGTATAGGCAGGTTTAGCAGTGTTGTCATTGACTATCTAATTCCAGTACCGAGGCCAGTAAAGATGTCATTTCACACAATTCAGCAATGGCCAGCTACCCTCATAGACACAGGCCTCAGGAACGTTTGCATAGCTTGTACCAGCAGCCATTCTTCATTGCCAGCAACATAAAGTCCATCTCCAATATGCCTGAGATGACTCCTTTAGAAGTATGGATGTCCGTTTCATGTCAGGTTTTTTCTCTCCAAAATACGCTACTTACAGGAGTGAGTTTTCCATCTTTTCCACTATTCCCTCAAACAGAGCAGTCCACATGAGCTTTAGCCTAGATGATACTATTTCAAAGAGTCTGTTACACATAGTTCCTTTTGAAGCCTTTGGCTACTGTATGCCTAGTGGGACTTAGTCCTTAGTAATGTGAGGAGTATGTTCAGTTTATGGGTCTTTCTTGTACAGGCACCTTGTACTCACTATGCCTTCTCCCTACAACATCACTTGAAAATACTGCTATTCCCATTTTATATTTATATTCCCATTTTTATATTTATTCTGATAAACAGAAAAAAATCAGTCTACATTGTCAAAGGTCATACAGGAGGTTGGTGATAATACTAGTAACTCACTTGGGATTTTTTTCTTCTTCCTCCAGTTCCTTAACCACAATATTATCCTTTCTCCCAAAACAAAGACACCCAGTAATTGTTAGAAGACTGGAAATTCAGCTCTAGCGGCTTTAATTTTAAAGCTTAGAACTTCACGCCTCATAGGAGATTTTGAAAAGTCTTGGAAAGCTTTGGGAATGTTTTCTGAAACAAAACAGAAGAACTACAGAGGCTGCTTCAGAGCTGGGAGATTTCATTGTCGTGCATTTTTATACAAAGCTCCTTTTTAAGTACTTTTTTCTTGACTGTAACGAAATAGTATCAGCTCTTTCACTTAGATTCACTAAGCACAATAAAAGAAAGGAAACTACTGAATAATTGAAAGCATTTTTAATTAAGATCAGAAGTAAAAATTGAGTGGAACTAGAAAGAAAGGGAGAGTATGATGTAGCACTTAAAAGGCAGTGTGACCCAACAAATAGATAAAGAATTTACTAAATCAGTATTTTTCAGCCACTAGAGTTCAATGGAGGACTTCCAAATTCTAAAGAATTTGTAAAAGAAAAGCAGATTCACATATACTATATCCCAAGTTAGACATATGAAATTGCTGCAGGTCACAGAAACTGTGAAATTTCCACTATAACAAAAAAATTCAAGAGTTACCAAATCCAAGTGGTTGAAAAACACTGGCTTAAATTACTTGTGAGCATGATGGCTCATGTCTTCTATTTCTGAGGACTGGGTACACAAATGAAGCTCACGTATGTTACATTCCATGCAATTTATGTTCTGTTAAGGAGGGAATATACAGTGCACTTGGATGTTATTTGGACTTTTACTGCCACAAATAAGTGTGTAAGTGTGCACCTAATTGGTAAAACTCATATGTAACTGTACGGATTGTTTCACTGTTTCCACAAGAACAGCAGACCTAATTTCAAGAAGAGTTCCTTCATTTGCAAATGCTTTGAGTTATTTGTATTAACACTATTAATATCTCAGTCCTACTAAATGAAAACAGTGAGGACATTGACTAGTATTCTGTGATGGCTTCAGTCAAGATTCTGGACATTTTTCAATATCATGATGCTACAGGTGTGTAGTTGCTTTGTGCTAATTTATAGCTATCCTGTATTTTATGGATACTGAGATGTTTACTGAATGAATGGATAGATACGCCTGGCTATGGGACTGTAAAATACAACAAACTAAAAAGGAACAAAATCTCTCTCCACAAGTATTTAAGGCTTATTAAGAGGCAATGAAGAACAAGAACATGCTTATGAGTCAGGAAAGAGAAGGAAGAAAAAAATATGTGTTGAGTTTGTAAAGTATATATTGCCTTAGACAGAGGGGACACTTGTCCAGTAAGTGATTTGAGGGAACTGAGTAAGTGATAGATGCCTTAGTGAACAACTTAGGCTTGCTTAGGTTAATACTATGATGGTAAACACTGAGATAGGATCATCTTTGGTCCTGTAGAGGCTGTTTTGTTGAAGAGTTTTGTTTTTCTCTGTGAATAGTATCTTTCTATTTTTAAAATAACTGAAGTTTTAATTTAAAGAAACTTATTCTATATCCTGCATACCATAAAGTCCTGAAGGGAGAATACAAATGCTAAGCCTAATTGGACCTGACATCCTGACACTGGTGTAAGACAACTGTGATGTTCCCCAGTGGATCAGAGATCTGACAGTGCAAGGGTTGCACCCAGAGCTACTGGCAAGGTGCATCTAACCTCCCCGCCACCACACAGACTGTGACACTCAGGACTGAACTCTATTCTTTGCATCATGCAAGCTTTAAACAACAGAAGACAAGTCCCTGTGGTTTGTGAAGCTCTCTTGCTCCTTTTTTCTCAGAAACTAAGACTGCATGAGGGAGTAGACATTGCAGTGGTTACTGATGTATACCCAACAGGAACACTCAGTATTCACTGAATTCCCAGTGAAAGATACTAAAACACCTTTAAAAGTGTGTCATTACTTTTAAGCACCATGTTTTAGCTGTCAAACACAGACTGGGTTCGTTACTACTAGCACTGATATTCAAAAACAAGACTACTCCTGAAATAATCTCTCTGGCACTGTGCATATGTTAGGATGCTCAAGCTGGTCTCAGTGCTGTGAGCAGCTGCATAACTTATGTTAATGTGGAAATGTGTGTGGGCTAAACTACTGCGCTGAAAAGATGGCTTAGTTAGAGTTAGTGGAGGTGCGGGACTATCTGTGGCCCATTCCTAAAAGTCATACCACCTAACTGAAATTATTCTACAGGCAGTTCTCCGAGATTGTCACTCATCTCTCAGGTCACCTATCTCTTTTCTTCAGAGTAGCTAATCCAGAGATTTCCAAAGCAACTAGGTGATTTACTTGCAAACCAACATCAATAATTAATCTGATTGATGGAATAGATTGTTCCTTACAAGGGACAGGGAGGCAGAGGAGGGGAAGAGGTGAAATGTTGATATGCTATAGGATTTGGGCCATCCCATCCATATGCAATTGATGTAACCGGACATTCCCAGATGGGTTGGCCAGTGATATGGCCTCCAGCCAAGAAGGGACTTTAGCAGGAACTCTCCGTGTTTCCTGCTGTTGATACAGCACTGACTCTGCAGTCCTGTGTTTGCAGTTTTTTAAAACTCCTTAAATCTAAGCGCCAGGGCCAAGACTCTGGGAAGAAGCTGAAAGCACTGAGAAACCCCTGAGAGCACAACTGGTGCTTTAACCTGCTCCATTGCAGCAGGGAAGTGAGATAAAGTATAATGGAAGGGCTTTTAGTATCCCCTTACTCCAGGAGGTGTGGACTGAAGGGCAGAGACTCTTCTTCCTTGTTTCCCTGCTCTGTAAAGCTGTCCTGCTGCATTGCAGTGTGAGGCTGTGATACTCTTTGAAACTCAATGAGAGGACAGGGCAACAAATGTTGCCATTACATTAAAGAGCTGGGATCTGTCTTTTCTCTCTTACATACACAAAGCTGACTTCTCCTTTTCAGTTTCTCCATTATGAAATGAGGTTTACAATGACTATTTCTGCTTTAGCATTGAGGTGGAATTACCAAGTCCTTGTGTTTAAGCTCAGTGCTCTTCCATTCAGCTGCCAGGAGAGGTAGCAGGAGAGCAATATGAAGAAAACTTTATCCTCACTTAATTAATTGGGGAAATTCTGAAACACTCAAAGCATCTTGCAGCCAGAAGCAAACTTAAATGCCCCCTGAAGTGCGCTATTACATTTGAAATCTCATAAAAAGCTGATAGTTCATGTTTCAGAAACTCATTATAATGGTCACTTTTAATTGTAATATTTAACAGACTGTAATAAGTTCTTATGTTTTAAATTAGCTCCGAAAGGCAGAATTTTAGATACCACTTCACCTAAGTTTCCAGAATTCACTGGAGTGTTGTCTTTGCTACCAGTTAACTTTACCAGTTTTATTAAGATAGGTTATATTTTTCTAAACTAGCCAGAGAAAATTTGAATAGCCTCTGAAGAGGAACACGGGAGGGGGATGTAGATCAGTTCTGGCCAAAAGTGCAGTTGATAAAAAACATGAGCTAATCTGGCCAGCAGTTGAGCTGATAGTAACAGAACCCAGGTACTGTATAAGGAAAGGATGAATTGTGGGACTCAAGTGATTTAGTTACATGAAAAAATCATTAGCTGTAGAGATGGTAGGTTTCTAGGGAAAACTTAGAATCCTGTTATAAAACAGAATTTGCATCTCAAGAGAAAATGCTGAGGGAGAACTTTGTTGTACTTTTAAATGTTGACACATTTCAGGCCACTATGCCAGTAAGACCTTATCTGGAGCCTCATGGTTCACTTGTAGCATTCTGATTTATAATAGACTCTCATGGGTTTCTTTTGTAAGTCTCAGCCTTATCTAAAGAAGGGAAAAAATACCCATAGCTATGTTAGTTCAAGCCCTGAGGTCTTAATTTGGTTTTGATCAGATTATACTTAGAGAAAAAATCCTGTTGGGTTTAATGACTCTTTTTTTATTGATTCATGGAATGAAAGTCCAAATAAAACTCTTTAGATATGATCTATTAAATTAAAATAACTCATGTGAATAGCATCTAAGGCACAATAAAAAGTAGAAATTAAATAGATGTTTGCAGCATCAGATAAATCTAAAAATAGAAGCTACTCTTCTCATCATGCGAGGGTTTTGCATGTCCTTACTGTCTCTAAAGAGTATGGGATCCTTTTTTTCCCCAACATTAATGTTGAAGGCGATTGCTTGGCTTGGTTCCCTAGATCATGGTCTTTAGCTTTGCATTTGTATTCTGTCTCTCTGTTGAGGGTCTAATATCTATGACCCTTTGAATGTTACTGACTTACCTTTGCTTAGTGATATGATTAGAATCTTTTATGGGAGTGATACCAGAAGAATACCACTCTGCCACGGTGATAGGGTTGACAAGATCCCCTCTCTTCCCTCCCTTCTAGAATATGGGACCAAGTATACCAGTATGAACCCTTCCCTCTCTCTTCCCTTCTGTTCCAGTGGTTAATCACCCTCACTGTGAAGAGTATTTTCTTTATATCTAATCAGAAATTCCCTTGCTCTAATTCGTGTCTTTTGCCTGTTTTCCTTTTGTTGTATACCTCAAATGGGACTTCGACTCACTCTTCTCTCTACCTATTGAACACTGGATGAAGTGCAAATAGATCCTCCTTTGCTTTTTCTTCTTCAAGACAAACATCTGCAAGTCTTGTGCTGGTGTCTCAAAACTGTACATAGCATTCCAGGTGTTGTCCCCATGTGAGGCAGATATTCACTTTCCTTGACCTATGTAAATTTATATAAATATAATTGTTTGTTGTTTTTATGTGTTTGTATTCCCATTTTATATAAGTATGTATAGTTTGAGGTGATTATTCACCTCTACTCTGTATATATATGATTATGTATAAATGTATACATTACATTTTATATTCTCTATATTTATTTATGTGTATGGATGTGCTTAGATACATCCACACACACACGTACACCAAAACAGGTATGTAAAAGGGATTTGCCATCCCATATGTAGTCTGAGTAGGTACGGATTAGAGGGCAGAGTGTAACTGAGCCTGCTGTAGATGCCTGGTTAATGGCCGTCTGCTTTTATCCAGTACGTACAGGCAAACACACACACAGCAAGTAAAGATAATACTTTTCAAAGTTCCCGAAGGGAGAGAACTTACATGAAAGAGTTGCAGGTGTATTACATAGCTGGATTTGTTGCTTTGGTTAGTAGCATTGTTTTCCTGTGTTAAGTTTGATTAAAGTATTTTTATTTGCTTTTGTTCATTTGAGTATTTTCAAATTATAATAGATGCTGGATTTTTTACTTCTAGTTTTCAAGACCTGAATGAACCACAATGAACCACTTCATTGTTTGCAAATACATGTTTCTTATGCAGATCCTGATTACTACAACAAATAAATATTTGTAAGAGTAATGTTTGATTCATGCCTGTTGAACAGTTTATAATGTGCTGACTCAGTGACTGAGAGGAGACCAATCCCTGTAGAAAGTGCCAAATTTAGTATAATGTGTGCAAATGATGGATTTGCATTAACAATTGCTCCAGGTTCAGGCTTTAATTCCTAAAAATTAATCTCTGCACTGTTGTTATTACATAGTTTTGAATTTTACTGTCTGGATTCAAATTTTTCTACTTGTCCAGCTACTGCTTTGGCAATTTAAGGGGCCTTTTTCCCTTTAGTAGCCTCTAGGTACCTCAAGTCTAAAAGATTGACTTTCAAAATCATGTTTCACTATCTCCAGAGCTGCTTCTGAAACTGTATTGTGGGGCAGTACGAGTATATAGGAGTCTTGGCGCCTGCAGTAGAAAATGAGATGCTTTTGGGTTGCTATAATGCAGTTTAAAGATGTCCTTGCACCTAAATTTATACTCTCTGCTCTTTGCATACTCCTGGTTGTCCAGGCCTTAGCCTGCAATACAGTCTTAGGCAGTACAATTAAGAGTGACTCCAGGGCTGAGTTTCAAGCCAAATTTGTGAGTCATCCAGACTATTGACCATCTGGAACAGCTCCTGGGCTGGCTCTGAAGCAATCCAGCTGGTACTCAGGCACTCCCTGGACCACTCTGTGGACAAACTCAGATGTTGTGTGCCCAGCCCAGCTGCTGCCTTGTATTCTAGCTATCCTTGCATGAGTGTCACATACCATGATACGAGATGGCCTGGACTCCTTCCTAAAAGGGGCCATGCATTCTCTTCCAGAAGAAAAGATGACATTTAAATGCAACCTAAATTCAAGCCAAGTTTTTGCTGCTTACAGAACTATAGCTTAGCCTGTGGGTAAGGTACAGTATAGACATAGCCTGTGGGCCTCAGATCCCCATAAGTAACACAAGGAGAGATATTTCCCTGTCATATAAGGGTGTTGTCAGGATACAGACAAGTTATTTTCTGAAACACTTAGATGACACAGTTTTGAGGGATGTGCCAAAGACAGAAATTTTATTTTTTTTTTTTAAACTGAATTGGGATTTATCTGAGTAAATGAATAGTTTTCATCTGAGTCTAATCTAAGCTGGTCATCTGTGGCCATGGTTCTTCTGGCCTTCTTAGGTGTTTGCTTTAGGAGGAGGAGAACTGTGCCCTAGAACATGTCCTCAGTTGTAAGTGGATGACTAGCTCAGAAGTGGACATTTACAGTGGCTTCATTCAGAGCCTTGTTGTCTAATACTATCAGGTCACAGTAATGACAGTCCATGTGTATTCAGACAAGTTGGTTGTGTATATAGCTTCATTTTGATAAAGTTATAGGGGAAGCCGTAGCTAGTTCACAGCAATCTAAAATACTGCTTGGTTGTTATGTACAAAAGACTAAACTGTATTTTAAGGCACAACCTCAGAAACTGGGAATATGACTCCATAGCTCCAGGAAGGATCCTGAACAAAGGTGATTAGAGAATTTCTGTCAAAAGAGATTTATCTAGAGAAAAAAGCTATTTATTAATTTGTTTGTCTGTGATATCTTACTAATTATTTTATAATGAAAATTCGGTGACACGTGATGAAGGATTCGTACTACACCATATACCAGTAAGCGGGGGGGGGGGGGGGGGGGGGAATGATGAGAGCTATCTTGCAAGTCTGTCACTTCTTGCGGATTTACTGGTAAATTCAGCTATGGTTTTTATAAATCCTCCAAACAATTGTCCTCATTTTAAAACCTAACTTCTTTTCCAATTTTAGTATACTTTGCCAGTAGACAAGTATGCTGTTTTGATGGAAAATGTAAGCTCTTTTTAAGACAGAATGCTGGTTGAGAGTATCCTCAGCCATTGGCTGCTGTAAGCTGACTGTGGATGATTTTCAAGCTTCAAAAGCTTTGCTTCTATCAAGACTGCATCTGTGGACATTGATCATGTTCAGATCTGCTGGAGAATTAAAAAAATAAAAAAGAAACCTTTAAAGTTTGAAAGGGTCTGACTTCACTGGAAAAAATAATCAAAAGTGGTGTTACCAACAGCTAGGTAGAAGCTGGCAGCTCCTGCAATGCAGCGTGTCAAAGTTGCCATCTCCCACACTCTTATTAAAGTTTAGGCCTAACTTAAATAAAATTTACTTTTAAAATTAATATTTTTAGAGTGATTTTATATTACTCTTCCTGAATTTTTAAGATCTAAATATTCCTGAAATTTCATCTCTCTAAGCATGGATTTCCATACGAGCTCCTGTAATTGGCACAGCACAGAAACAAATATTTGTATGAAGAAAGGTGTTTTTTCAGAGATTTTCACACTTTCACAGATTCATTCTCATTCAACTTTCCTTCATGTTTATTGGAAAAAATACAGAGATAGAGTACCCTTGTTCTCCAAATATAATGCATTTTTCTTTCTAATTCAGTTTATATCTGTAACATTTATGAGGTTACTATGAGCAGAAGTAACTGGTGATCCAACATCCTAGAAAAGCATTCAGGTATCTCCTTAATTCCTGTCGGGCAAATCCCAGGAAGTGTTGGCTTTTTAAAGTGTTGGTTGCATTTTTCCTTAGTTTTTTAAAAATATATGTAAATCCATAGAATATAATCTGATGTTACATTTTTTCTCTGCATTCCAAGGTAGACAGTATATAGCTTTATTTTCACCTAGAGTGAATAAAAAGGATTGATTCTTGTGAAATCCCTCCTGATAGGAACCAGAAACAAACATAAGGCAATGCAGATACAAGGGGGAAGGAGTAATGCCCTGCTTATGTACAAATTGGGAAGTTCATTAGGAATGACTGGTAAGGGAAGAGCATAGCTCATGAACATATGGGAAATCAGTTTACTTCAGAGAACTGAGGGTGAAAGGAAGGGATGTCTGCTTTTTATTAAAACCTGAAATGCATTATAATTGGCCTGAGTCTTTGCCCAGATGGTTTCTCTTATGCTGACATCTGCAAGAGTGTATATAAAGCAACATTAAGAAGCTGTCTCTTGTGACAGTGTGTACACATGTAATTCTGTTAAAAACTAAGTCCTTTGCTATCTGTAGTCTTGGTCTTTGAATAAGCATGCTGAGAAATGTCATTTGTTTGACAAAAACTAATTATGGAACATGCTTTTTACATGGAAAGTTTCTACCACATATGAGAAGACTTTTTAGGGCTTTTCACTTGTTTTTGTGGAGTCTTGTTCATTCTTCATCATGAATTTGAGGTAAACTTTTTTTTGGCAGGGGGAAACAGAGGGTTTCCTCTTCCAGTCCCTTGTATTTTTTTCTGAAGTTTAAGTGTAATTATTTTGAATTTTCACATGTGAATTTAAGCTATTTTCCACTGACCAGTGAAAAGCTTAAATGATACTAGAATGTTCATTTCCTATTAAGCTGGTAGGACAATGACAGTGATGCAATGTAATATATCCATTAGTCTGTTCACTTGTATCTGTAATTCATAGGGTAATACTTTTTGAAATAAGCTGTCAACATACTGCTTCTTTCTTTGTCAGACAACAGGAAAATTAAAGTAAATGGCACCAGGGAACCTATTGAGTTTAAGACAAATCAGTGGTTTGGGGCAACAGTCAAGGCTCATAAAGAAAAAGTTGTGGTAAGTCTTATGCATTTGGTATTCATTTGGAGATAATGTTTATTTTTCTCAAATTTATGTCTTTAATAGCTCTCTGTGTGTGGATTATGGAAACAACTCTGATTATACATGAATTATAAACCAGATGATGTATATAACTCAAAAAATGAAAGCAATCTATAAAGTCAGGTTGAACTGATCAAGTGAAGATGATCCCACTGCCATGCGAAAATAGCAGAATGCCATATTGTTATGGAAGTGAATGATGACTTTTTCTTAAACAGATAATGGACATATTTTAGAGATACACAGTAACTGATAGCTATATGCTATAAAATGTTTTGTATTATGAAGCTTTAGTTGCAATGGTAAATGCAGAATGTAATGGCAGCCAAGAACCTGTGCTGAAGATCAAATAGTAAGAGAAAGCGCTGACCTCTTTTGTCACATTTACATTATTTTGAACTGCTATGTCATAGTCATGGTAAAACAGCTGCAAAAAAGTCATGATAAAAAAGCTCCAAATCAAGATTGCTGTCAAAGTGCAATGTCTGTTTTTCAGTTTCACTGAACATTTTACCTGTATTGATAGAAGGCCCCAGCTGGGAGCAAGTACTCTTAATGCTTGGTAGAGTAGTAGTGATGCTGCTAATACACATACATTTTATATTTAAAATTTATGCACTAAGGTTTACATTGAAAATGTCGCTGAAATAATTGTGATAAGAATAATTTGTTTGGTCAGTAGTTAGTTTTATTGGGTTTTACAATTGCAAAGCAATAATTTGTGTCTTGGGATTTGCTTAAAACTTCTAATTATTACTTAAGTAGTAGTCACAATGGAAGAACTATCTAAAGGAAATGCTTTCCCTTAAATAGTATGCCTTGTTGTTAACCTAGAGAAGGATTTTGACATGAAACAGGTAATGAATAAAATATCACCCTATTCTTTTACAGAGCTAGCATATACTGTTAATTCTCTGTCACTTATGTCAGTGTTATCATAGCTCTCAAACTTCCTGTTCAGCGCCTTCATGTACCACTCTTTTGTGTATGCACTTTCTATTTAAAAGTTAATTATGCAAAGAAAGTCTCCATAAGAATAAATATTATGTCGCTTTTCTGAACTTTCAATGTAAAAATTCTAAAATTAGCTGAAAATTTTTAATTTTACATACTGTACTAAACAACAGTTCACAAACTGAAATAGAATCATTCTTTACCTCCATTTGCTGAATCTTAATCAAGTGAGCAGAAAACATCATCACCAACTGATGTGCTGTGTCTGTACTGACCAAACTTTGTTTTGCTTCTGATAGCTCTTCTCAGTCTCTCTGAAACAGAGGTATGGTCAACACTTTTCAGGCAAAAACTTGAACAATGAAGCTGGAAAACTCTGTCTTTTAAGATTTGTAGGGTCAAAGGCAAGAAAAAGAAAATGTAATCAAACTGTCAGAAACTTTTTTTTTAAACTACAAGTGTGGTAGTAAACTGCATTAGGTTAACATTTATGCTTATATAGAATTCCTGTTTAAATCCATTTTGCTCGATGTCAAATTTACCTGAAGTCACCCTCACAGGACACATACTCCTTTTTGCTGCACTCTGGTTTTGCTCTCTGATATGTTTTAATCTGTAAGATCTTCTAGGCAGGAGCATGTTAAGGGGCCTTGGTCCTTAAAACAGCATTCCAGAAGCTCTGGCTTTTATGGTAAGCTCTGAGTAGCACAGTGGTTCATCCAGCTGGAACTGATTGCAGAACTAAGGCTTATACAGTAGGATGAATAGTAACAATGCCTTGCCAGAGGTGGACAGGTTTCTGATTGGAAAAGTAACTCAAGGTAGGACATGAATGGAGGATTTGTTTGTATCTTACAGAGGCAAGGTTGTAGGGAGAGGTAGTGTCTTCTCCTCCCCAAACCAACTGACAAATTTTAGGGCACAGGAACCCCTGAAGAGTGACCTGCATACCTGACAGCTTATCTTTTCTATTTTTCCAATTATTTTAATTGCTTTCAAAAAAGATAAACTCTCTCTCTACACAACTTGTGTATCTTTTATCCTTACACTGTCATCTTTGTAACACCTCTACCATAATACAGAAGGTTAAATATTGGTTCACTAGCCAAAATTTATTTAGCAAAAAACTGTTCACTGAGAGACTGTTGAATGCATTAGAGCTGTATCATCTCTACAAATATTTGAACCAGGGGTTTATAAGAAGGCAGACAATCTGATGATTGTGATAGACAATATGACAAAACACTGACAAATCTCCTTCTGCTGAGTAGAGTCATAGCAGTTCTACTGCAATGGCCATTATCTTAAGACATACCAGGACAGAAGTAGGAATGTCTTCAGCCACATATATGTGATCTACATCTTAAACTATGGGATCAAGTTCTGTGCAGTGAGCAGTGATAGAGGAAACATATTACTTGTGGAGCAGGCTTAGGGGGTATTTGTAACATATGCTTAAAAGTGAGCTGTAGTGCCTGACAGATTTCACCTGCTAATGGCTATAAGTGAAAGATCAGACTATGCTTTTCAGGTTATAATGAAATTATAAGAAGTAATGGTCCTGCATTTTCTTCTGTCACTATATTATGATCATTGCTACGTGAATGATATAATACCAGAGAGAATTCTTGTACGCTGTTAAAAACTACATTTGCCAGATGCATGAGTGTGTGAAAGGTACGTGTGACATCATTTCTGTTTTGATAGGCTTGTGCTCCCTTATATCATTGGAGAACCCTTAAAGATAGCCCTGAGAAGGACCCCGTTGGCACCTGCTATGTAGCAATTCAGAACTTCAGTGCCTATGCTGAATATTCACCTTGTCGCAATAGTAAGTATTAATAGGAACAATCTTGTGTTGGAGGAATTGACATTGCACTCAATGTTTTCATTCTTTCATTCTTCACACAGTCTTGCTTGAATGAAGATTACTATATGACATTATTGAATTGGATGAGGGTTTAAAGAAAAATCAACATTAAATTGCATGCCTGCAATTGGATGCTTTATTGTATAATTGAAAGAGAGGAAATTAAGTAAATGAGGCTTGTACAGTTATAGTGATGAGATAGAATTCATTCAATTTAAATGGCTTTAAAATGTAGCAAACAGGTCTAGATAAGAACCAGACAGCATTTAAAACCAATTACTCGTGCAGATGCTGAGTATAAATCTCTCATCACAGGATCACCCTCTGAAGAGCAGACCCTGCACAGAAAGACACAAGCCTGTATCGCCATTCATGCCCATGTCACCCACAATAGCTCATTTATGAAGGACTTTCAGCATGGAAGAACGCCATGCACATTAGCACTGCTGTTCCACATTTTTCTCTGTGCTGTTGTGTGGATGTGGTAGCAATCTCTGGTCCTTACTTCTTGGGGAATAGGGAAAAACAGTGCACGCATATTTAGAACCAAGTTCAGTTACCTAGAGGTCTGCAAAAAATGCCACACATTAGATTGAATCAGTTGTACATCCTGCTCAGCATCCTATGTCTAAGTGTTTCTGATGATTATTAATACTCTCATTACCTCAGTGCTCCAAATTATTAAAATCAATATGAAGTATCCAGTGACATTACTGAGCTTTGGACTGGACTGGGTGTACAGCAGTTTCTGCACTCACAGATCAGAGAATTGTTCTTTCAGTTACTTTTCTAAAGGTAATCTGTGTAAGATAGCAAATATAATGCGCTTACCTATCCCTTCCAGGGGAAATCCTCACAGCAAAGCTATGATGTTATTCAGTTTAGCTGAGATAGGTAGCTGTCTCAACTTGTATGTGCTAGCCAGTAACACAAGAAGTCTGAATGTGGTGTCTTGTCACGATACCCTTTGTACAGAGACTCTGCTATTGCAGCTTGTATTCTTGCCATGTGCACATCAGCTAATCTCAAAACACACCTTTTAACTGTTCCTCTACTGCAAACTGAGCTCCTGCCTTCAAGTTTCTCATGGATTATTTTGCCAAGAAAGTAACAGGCATTTTACAGAAAAAGTAGACAATTACTACACATAATTAAACAATCTCTTTCCTGTGAAGATCTAGAGACAGCATCATATCGTGCAGCTGGATTTTCCTGACACCTGACAGATGTGCGATAACATAGCCCAATAATGCTTTTCATGGTCTACCAGAAAATCTGCACACCTGTAGCAATGTGAAATATTTGCATGTACATTCAGTGTTACTCTGCGGCTTTCCTTTTCTCACATTATAGTACAGCTCTAAACTGAGTTGTGCTGACAAGTTTTTTAAAGCCTAATCCTTGTCCCTGGTACAGAAGAAAGCTGAATATGTAAGAAATGGTGACCATAAGATCTGCTTCATATACTTCTGATGTCTCACTGGGGCTTTGTCAAAGGCTGATGCCATTTGAAGAGGGAGTTCAAGTGGCCATTGCTGCTCTCAGTCTCCCCATCTTGCAGACTTCCAGCACTCATAGGAAAGCCCTAAAATGCATGCCAACACACTTTGTACAATTATGTAAGGATTTGGAGACTAAAAGTAAAAATGGACAGAAGCAGGAAGGATGTTTTTATGTGTATAAATATGCATCCAAAATTATATTACACTTCAGTCCTCATTGAGCAAATGTGTATCAATTAAAGGGCTGGCCCTTGTGAAGGACATGTGCCCTTTTCACTTGCCTTAGTACATATAACCAGGATGTTGTCTGAACATTGACCCATCCACTATGTCAACATTTTTTAAGAATCCCTTAGTAAACACTTACTTTTCTGTTTATGGCACAGCAGACTGTGGTGACCATTCTAGTATTTCTTGTTAAATTGTTTACTTTTGTATCTCCAGCCAAATTCAAACTGAATCCCTGGTAGTTGTTGCAAGGGCCCTTCCTTGCTAACAAGAGGAGAAAGTCACAAGTAACTAGTCCTATTTTTCAGAATCTTCACAAGGGGACTGCATGTTCTGGGTCCTGTAGAACGTCTTGATTTGCTCTGCTTCTTCTAAAAAAGAATACATATCTTTTCACATATTTTGGTAGTTTTTCATTTACAGCCTTACAGCTCCAAGGATGTCTAAGCTGTCTTCCACGTGCACTGTGAAACTGATAAAATGCTTCTACCTTCATAATTGCAGGCAATGCAGATCCTGAAGGACAAGGCTTTTGTCAAGCTGGTTTCAGCTTAGACTTTTACAAGGTGAGATTCTGCTTCTGAAATACTTTGACCACATGTAATTCTGATATATCTCCAGTGTTCAAGCACTGTCTCAGTGATCAAGAGTTTATCCCCATGCTGTTGCATATGGAAAGTTTCATGAAGTTGTTTTAAGTTCTTTCCTCTGCAAACTTTGGACTTTCTGGTTTCATTAATAAAAGAAATACTCCAATCAGCACCTGTTTGTCTCTTTGCAGCACTCCAATCTGACTCTGCTCAGTCTATCTTAATAGATAATCAGGCAAAAAATTGCATGTGCTTTTATCTCAATGTGTCCCACTTACGATGCTTTCCAGAGACCTGAATTTCAGGAAATTATGGGCAGGCATCAGCTAGTTTTTAAAGGTAAAATAGCTTGTATAAGGATGCTTTTGGAGGCAGACCAGTCATTGATTAAGACTGTTCTCTTGTGGAGGTGAAAGTGCTTAAGGGAAACAGCTAGTTGTTCTTATATGCCAAAAGGGTCCAGAAACAATATTGTGGGCCAAAGAATAAACTTTGCAACTATTGTTATTGTCTGTGCCATTATTACAGCACCAGAACCTCACATAATTTTGATCACTGTCATTGTTTTCAGTCTTCTGCAGTTACATTGTTATTCACATTATTAATAGCTGAGGAGTAAAGACGTCATTGTAGGGTAGACAAAAGTATATTTCGCTATAAAGCATTACTGTTGCTTCATTGAATGTGAAGACTGTCCTTTATACTGACTTTGTTTGTTACAAATAATCAACAATTTTTAGAATGCTATGTTAGTGCTACAAAAATTATGGCTTTCATTCAAGTGAAGATGCATAGAGTGATCTTAACTTTATTTAACTGTGGATTTTCCTTCACATCCATGCACCTACATATTTTCCTTGAACTGGGCTATTCTCCTTCATCATGATTCTGATATTCTTTTAGTCATTTAAATTGTTTTGCCCATGCATGCTTAATTTTGTTGTGTTCTTTTGTTGTGTAATTTTATTCAATTCTGCTTTTTGTAGAATGGAGACCTGATAGTAGGCGGGCCTGGTAGTTTTTATTGGCAAGGTATGTTCATCTGGCTGGTTAACTCGATCTAAGAAGTGAAGCAGAAAGTGTTGTGGAAAATGTTGTTCTAGATTTCCATTGTTTTCTCAGTTTAAGATGATAGCCAGTCTCTGGTCTTATTTTCAACAAATATAAATCAGAAGAATTGCTTAATGAGCAACTGAGCATAAAAATAAGTCAGGGAAAATTCAGGATGTAGGTTGTATAGGAAGCGAAACAAATAGAAATAACTATTTTTATGTTGACATTTTAGCACATTTGTCATTTAATTAATAAGCTGACTTTTTCTCTAGAAATACTGCAATTTATAAAATAGCTAATATTTGTACAGCAAATGAAATATTTTCAAAGTTTTTGTCACTATTTGTTTCTGAACACAACCTTTTTTTGCTATCTGCATATATTTTTAGTTCATTTGTGGCATCACTGTAGTTTCCAAGATGTAGTTTCTCATGTAGATAAAACCTGAAGTGGTTTGGTAAAGGGTTAAAAGTGTATTTTTGCTTTAACTTGTTTTGACATGTATGATGTAGCGGATTCCCAGATTCTGCCTACTAGCTTGCCCATTGTCAGCCTTATTGATGTGTGGTTTTGCATTGCTATTAAAGGAGGAAGATCTAGTTGATTATGATGGTAGGGAATTCATAGATTTGAATTCTCCATTGAGAAATTGCTTCCATTGGTCTACTACATTTGTACTGTACAGCATCAAAAGGTAGCTGAGCCTGAAAATGCTTGACTTTAGTTTGAATCAGTACCTTGAAATGGGTCTGGAGATGTTTTTGTGGTGATTCAGTAGAGTCTCAATGCCTTGTTTTATTGATTTATGTGTACTCTTGAGACTTTCAGGGTGATAATGAAGAAAGATTGAGAGAAGATGTCTACTCTTTGCATCTGTGCTATATTATCCCTTCAGCTCTGTTCTGATGTTCTACTAGCCCTATTTTGTAGAAACTGGCTCTCCTTTATGTCCCTTTCATTTATGAAGTTGTTTGAATCCAGGTCAGGTAATTACTGCAAGTGTTGCGGATATCATTGCAAATTATTCCTTCAAGGATATTCTGAGGAAACTGGCACGAGAGAAGCAAACAGGAGTGGCACCACCTTCATATGACGACAATTACATGGGTAAGCTAAGCTCTGTGTCAGTTACAAATGTGTTCTAAAAGCATGAGTCTTATATAAACATTAAAATAAGCCCTAAATTGCTAACATCCCGATCGTGAGAGGATTTAAACATGGTTTGCCTTAAGGACAACTGCAAATCAGTAGTTTGCTAGTTACTTCAGTGGGATTATGAACATTCTTAGAATTGTGCACAGCAACAGGGTTTGAAGGTTGAGATCTTAAATGGCTCATTAATGTTATTATTTGATCTTAAATAATTAAGTAGAAATACAAAATGTTCCCATTTATGTATTTTTTCATTCCAAGATGATGGATTGAGTTTAAAGTAATTAGAGACGATTTCAATTTTTAATAGATAAAAGAAAATTCAGTTCTACCATATTTTGTACAGTACTACACGAATGGGCAGTTTATTCTCAGTGATATTTAAAAGATACAATTGAAGTAAGCAATAACAAAAGTTAGTTTGAAAATACTATGTAATAAATAGAAAAAAGGCTCTTTATGTACCTTGTATTAGTACTGATCGCTAAGAATTTGCATGATATTCACATGTCTCTGCATGTAAGAGAGGCTTTTCTTCATGTAAGTATAGAAAAGATGCAGTAGAATTTGAAGGCAAACATGCATCCTTTCATCTCTGCCCATATATTTGAAATGACAGTCCCTGATACAGTCCAAGAGTCTTTACTCTGTCAATAGCAATTATCTCACAGGTTTACTAAAGCTCCAGGAGTTATTTAACTGCATCTTTGGAAATCTGTCTTCCGTATAGAGCTAAAACAGGATACTCACACATTACAGTACAATAATGAAGACCTAAATTGTATCAATAGCTGTTAGGGAAAACTACCATAGTATCTGCTGTTTTTTCAGATTAATTATTAAGTATTAATGGTTTAGAAACTTATTTCTGGAGAAAAGGAGTAGATTTATTATACATTCAGACCTACAGTTAATTTAGTCATAATAATGTGATAAACTATTTTCCTTTTCTCTACACAGTTTTAGTATACTAATGTTAGAAAATTTGCATTCTGATGGTCAGGTGAACATATAAATCTGATTGTCCTTGCATATTTTTTGAAAGAAATGGTTTATCAAGTGTTTTGCTTGTAATTTATCTTTAAACAGGATACTCAGTGGCTGCTGGGGAATTTACTGGGGATTCTGAACAAGGTAAGAAGCTATATACTTGAATGGAAACCATATGGTTGTGCACCTATTAAATTCTTCATTTTGGGTCTCTACGCAGGAGCATACCTTTTATGCATTTGAAACACTAATGAGACTTAAGCTATCTGTACCCAGCGTTCTCAGAGGCAAATATTTCCTTAGAAGGTATAGCATAATAGAGCAGAAATTAAGTAACCCAAAAGTCTGAATCTGTTATGGTGTTGGGCCCATGCACCTGTTCAGCAGTTAGAGCTGTGATAGCATGGGAGGTGGAACCATCCAGGCTCACTTAATTTAGCCAGTTTGGTGACCAGCAGTAACAAGTGGAGCCAACAGTGCAATCTTGTACAGTCTTTCAGTCCATACTCAAGTTACTCACCTGCATAGAGGCTGCTGGACCTCAGCATCTACCTGGCCAGATGCAATATAACTTGAAAATGTCTTTGTATGCTGAAAGCACACTTCTGATTGCCACATAAACTTCACAGCCCAGGCTAGGAGATAACATTCAGCTGCTTCTGGGCAAAGACAGGCGTCTACACCAGCACACTGGCTCTTGTTGGTGAAAGCAGCTCTTGGCTCTATAAAAGTTTCCCTAATTCCAGTTCATGTGCCTTAAGGATGGGGTGCCTGGGGCAGTTTGTTAGCTGACCCTTTTCATACATTATATTTTCCTGCACGGGCAGAATGCAGTAAGAATAAGTTCCCTGTGCTCTTGCTCCTGCCCTAAGCCTTATATTTAACATCAGGAGACAGAAGAATTTAATTTCTTTTGTTAAAACCTGGGCCTAGAGGGAGAGAAAACATTTTACAGGAAGATGAGGTGTTCAATTAGTCCCTTGAATTGGGGAAAGCTGAATGCACATGAATATAAATATCCAAATATAGAATCATGCCTGTAACTTTGTAAAGGTTCTTGGATCAAGTAAGTTTGATACAGGACGTATTTAGAATAATTTGCATTTAGACAGCAGCTGTCATCCACAAAGAACCAGACATCCACAGACTTAGTAGCATTGCTTAAAAATGTCATCACTGTGAAACCTTCACCTAAAATGTTTCATGATCTGTAAAACACCACCTTCTAGAGCTCTACATTCATTATTTGATAAAGTAGAGCAACATGCACTGAGGAACAGGTTTTCACCAAAATTATGGGATAAATATTTTTTTAAATGTGCAGAATGTCATTACATAACTTAGAATTCACCTCAGACGTTGAGGTTCAAGTTGTTCCCTCTGGCAAAAGGTGACAGACGATAATTATTAGTTTCACATGGCCCAGAAAAACTGCCCTGGAAGGTGGCAGATCCAGTAACATAGTTCTGTAATTCTCTAAGGCCAAAGTCAGAGCAATCCATCCTACAGGAGCTAGGTTTAGCAGCAATAGTTCCTGGAACAACAATGAGGCTTTAACTGAATACCAACAAGAGTTAAACTTCACTTAATTGATGTGCTGAACTTATAGCACAAAAAGTGCTGTGGCAGGAGAACAAAAAACAAGCTGATCGTGATCTGATTTTTAAATTGTAAAGTAGGTTTTGCAAGTGTCTTAGAAATTGAACAGTAGTTTTTCTGTGTCTCTGCAAATTGAATCCAGTGTGGAAGAAAAGCTCCTGTCACAGCTGTTTGTTTGGTAGAGTATGTTAAAAATAATCAGTTATAAATAGAAAGTTGTCCATGATTTAGCTATTTTCAGGTGTTCTGAAATTGTACAGGATTTCAAAACATATAGGTAGCTGAAAATATCTGTGATCCCTGGTGTTTCATACCTTAAGAGCTATGTTTCTTGTGTAAGGCTGACAGTATGTCAGAAAGTACTGCTTTAGGGGTAGCTTTCTTGAGGGAGTGAACAGCTCCGTGGTCCAGACTCATAAAGTCAGTAGAGACATAGTACGTTTCCAGAAATGAACCCAGCTCCCCAGAACTGCTGCTGCTTATTCCTTATAAAGTTAGAGTTTCCTGTCCTGGGTGAATGTGTGTTAAAAAAAATACAATAATTTTGAGCTGAATGCTATAATGTGGAAAAAAAGATATGTCCCTGGTAATGGAAGGCTGCAGCCACCTTTATATATGTTTTTTTAATTTTTTTTTAATGCATGCTCACATTTTTATAATCAATGGTTCTTGAATCAGAAAGTCACATAAATGATTGGCACAAACAATTGCATTGTTGGCTGACCTGGGAATCATCCTGTGTCCTTTTCAGTCCTTCATTACTACTTCCATCTCCCCTTGATCAAGCACATTCAACCGCAGGGAAGTATATAAACCCAGAGAGGAACAGAAGTATGCTAGGTCAATACAAGCAGGTGTCTGAGGGGCTCTGGTATCTGAAGTTCCTGCTGCTGTCTTCTGATGTGGATATCCTAATGAGGGAAGGTTTAGACAGTGAGACTGCAGGCTGTGACTTTGCTCTTCTTTTTTTTTTTTTCCCATTTTTTCCACTAGTTGTTTAAGATTTCACCATTGAGAAGACTTACTTCCTAGAAGGCAACTAGATGCAATGTTTCATGTTCTTATTCAATGGATTCCCCAAATGCCACTTATAAAAATTTCCTTGTAATGCTTTTAGATAGCCCATGCAGAGCTTGTCGAACACTTTCATGGCATCAAGCCAAATAATAGATGAGACAAACTGTTGCGCAGCCAGAAAGAAAAGGGATATTTGTAAGGACAGTTGTGTTTAGTTTCTGTACTGTACTGTGTGATGCCACAACTAATTCTGGTTCCATCAATCCACAGCTGTCAGGTAACAAGCTGAATTGTACTAAGAGCTTTATTATACTCTGTTATACTAAGTAATGCTAGGCGGAAAGAGATCTCTGTATGAGTGTATTCAACAGTTAAGATGTAATACTTTATGCAGCTAGATGCACTGAATGAATGTTAAAATCTTATGAATTAATGTCTTGAAGTGATTTGCAATTGTTTCTGATACAGATAACAAACCAAAATCCTAAGGGTTATATGTCAAGGAAGAATTTAAGTTGCATGGGATGCATGTTGCATGCACGACTCAGATAGCATAACCAGTTCACTGTTGATCATTTATCTTTTCAGAGTTGGTTGCTGGAGTCCCGAGGGGAGCACAGAACTTTGGCTATGTATGTACTGGACCCACATTTTATCCTTTTTATAGTGAGAATGCAGTTAGACCATTTGTAAGATTAAAGTCTACATTATATTTTCTGTATCTTTGATCGTAAACTTTCTGATCAAAGGAAACTGCCACTGACTTTCACCCTCAGGCTTACCTGGCTGGGTTGAAATGCCTTACTGGTTTGGGCTTTGAATATTAAGCATTTAGTCCTTTCTGAAGTTTGTTTTCAATAGCCAGTTACAAGCATGCTTTGAGTATAACTAGTATCCCTATACCCGCTGAGTGTTTGTTATCAGACCTAAACTTACCCATAGGTTAGCATATTTCATATGCAATGCTGTGTCTGCAGTGGACAGAAGTCCAAGTTCAGATTATTCATACCCAGTGTTTATTTTCAGTGTTTTAAGTATATACACTGAATACCAGATGCCAAAAGTCATGATATGCAGTTAGAAGTGAAGGAAGAAAACAATATACATGTGTGGATACCTCTTTTACCTCATAGGAAAAAAAGTTTCAGAACTAACCTGATGGGGAAACGGAGATCCCAGCCACAGACACATTCTCTAATTTTGTAGACCCAAAAGTCTTTGTGTGTCTGGAACCTATTCATACAATTTTTCAGAGGAAAGGTGTGTATGTGAGTATGTATATATGTATGTATTTATTTATGTTTTAAGTTCATGTTTTCATGCGTAGTAATATAGTCACTGATTAGCTCATAGTCTGTGATTTGCTGCTGTTCACAGTATCTAGTAAGGAAGGAAAATAGTCTTTTCCCCATTTTATTCATGGGAGACCTGAAACTCATAAAATCTTAATGATTTGTTCGAGATCATACAGGAAAACTGTGGTGAAACTAAAGAATTGTTTTTCTTGGCGACTTGAACCATCCTTCAGTGTGTCAGATCTGTTTGCAGTGACATTACACTGTAACATCTCTATATGTGCTTGAAACTTTCCCTTTTTTTCTGTTACTAGGTCTCAATTATTAATTCTTCAGACTTGACCTCTATCCAAAACTTCACTGGTGAACAGGTAATGTCAAGCAACGACGTGATGAAATACTATGTGTCTAGAGGATATAGTTTCAAGAATATATAAAATATTTTTTAGAATTAATGACCAAAGAGAATTATCAGTAAAAAAAAAATTTAAAATTGATATATGATATGAAAGCCTATCTGTTGTTTTTTATTTCCAGATGGCGTCTTATTTTGGGTACACTGTTGCAGTATCTGATGTTAACAATGATGGGTAGGTTACCAAATATATTCAGCTCCACTGAACATTTATAGAAGCAATGCCTGATATTTATTAATAAACACAGGTTTTCAGGTGCTTCGTGCCTCAAAATGCTTCTCTTGGCTTCTCTGCTTTCTAATTTTAGTTGTTCCCATAGGCTTATCTTTGTGCAATCACAGTGGCACAAGTATTTGCAGGCCTAGTATGGGTGAGTTTATCTTCCTGAATATTTGTTCAAAGCAGTGTGGCAGAGTGGAAATGTCCAAAGTCTTAGGAAACAGATCCAGGTAGCAGAACAGTGAATAAACAGTGCTAGCTACTGCTAGGAAGAGAGAGGTGAAAGTCAAAAGTTCATTCTCCCATTCTCAAAAGCAGGTAAGTCTTCTTACATGTGGATCATCCGTAGCTTCACTTCTTGGTTGTAAAAGCTTCCCAATATCATCAGATCCTCATTCCAGCACCAGCTGGTTGGCCTTCCATTTTCATCATCCAGAGGACCAAAAAGTGTCTATGGCCCATAGTTGTTATGACAGGTGTTGTGCTTGTCTGAGGGAGACCGCTGTTGAACTCCCAAGGTCATGCCTAACACTCAGGGATTTCAGGCCTTGTTGAACAAAATACTTGCTAAATTTGAAGTCATGTAAAGTCTAATTAAATGTCTTAGAAGATCAGGACTTTAGTAAGTGAATATTGATACTAGCTTTCTAGCAAGGAGATAAAGATTGCTGAAGCTTAGAGCCATGGAATCCTGCACAAAGATGAGCCAGGATCATATTTAGAGCTGTGCCTATTGCACAATGTCTCAAATGTGTCTGCTTTATATTCTTTTCTTATGATTATTTCTTATTAGGTGTTTAAACATAGTGCATTAAATAATTTTTCTGGGTCAAATCATTGCTTCCCATCAGTGACTAGTGATGCTTTAAAGAGTGAGGGATACAAGAAAAGAGAAAAATAACAAGGTGGTAAAGTGTTATTGCAGTTCCAGAACAAAAGAAACAAAAGAAGCTTGAACAGTTTCTGTGGTGGCTTCATAGTACTCAAATCTTTCCAATTTTCTGAGGCCAAATTTTGTCATAGTACCATAGCTTTTGAAAATTGGTATTTTTATGATATACAGAGTCAGGATTAATTTAGTCCTACCATAATGCATTACTAATGTAAAAGGGTGGAGAAACATTAATCTAAGTTACAATAGACACTGAGAATTTTGGGGAACTTGCTATTTAACTTCTCGCTGAACCAAATTATTTCCTGTGCAGGTTATTTCCTGTGAACTATAGGGTTATTTGGCAGGTCTCATATTTTATGTGTACCTCTAAGACCACAGTTTATGTCAATAATATAATCAAACTGCTGTTGAGGCCTGTGTGGTCTCCCAGTCTATATCTTAAAAGAAATCTAATGACTCTGTCTGAGATCCAAACATCCCACAGAAAACAAAACACAAAAAGCTCTACTTGATAAACATGTCTGATTAGATATGTAGTCTGTCTTTGCTGGTTTGTGCATATAGTCAATAGAAATATTTATCTGAAAGGAAGAGTAAAACAGAGAGAGAGAAAAAAAGCAGAAGGGAAATGATCGCTTCGAATTCACTTGATTTTTTTGTGAGGCTAAGGATAAAGGAGGTAGTGATCGCCTTATCAGTACAAGAAACCTGATTAAGTTAAATGCTGAAAAGTTTAATAGGAATGATGCTTTGCTGTAGTAAGACTGAAGACATGACTCAAAGATTAGGCTTACCCTAGGAAAAAAGCTCAGTAGACCTTCTGCTCCAGCAGTTCTGCAAGTGTTCCAGGGTCACTCTTGCAGTTTTATCTGCAGCACATCAGGATTGTAGGCAGAACAGGGAAATAGAGTATATCATTTGAACTACCATTTAGTTGCCCACTGCTAATAACAAGAAATCCACAATGAAACTTAACATATCAAGCTTTGCCATCAACTTACAGACTACATTCCTAGTAAAGACGAAAAAGGAGAACACTTTCAATTGAACTGAAACAGTCCAATAAAAATAGTGGAATAAACTGTTTACTAGTCTTTTATTTGGCCTATATCAAAGCTTCCCGTAGTTATACTTTGACCTCTTGACATTTCCCATACTCCTGGTTTTTATTGCTCAGCAGGATACAAAGAAACTGCATACAGTCTCCGCAGGTGGTCAGCTTGTGCTTTTTAAAGATATTTTTTATCAGAAGGGAAGCAATACTTGCTGGTTACCTTTCTGTGCTAGAACAAAACTAAGTGTATCATTTATGTTAGCTGCAACATCTTAGTGCAGTAATGCAATAAATCTAATGAACCAGTTCAAAATACCACTGCAAACTGAACTGCACTTTATGGTTTAATAATCCTGTCCAGGGGGTTTTGCTTTTGCTTTGCTCTTATCGCCATTTAAAAGGGACCACATCAACCTGAATTTGGCTCAGAACTCTAGTTTTGTAAATATAATAAAAATAAATAATAAATAAATAATAAAAAATAATAAAAATTAAATATCCTACAGTTTAAAACCCAATTGACATACCCTCCTTCACCAACAAAAATGCATAATTCTAATCACATAGGTACTTACAACCCAACAAGTGACCCCCCTTGACTGCCTGATGTCTAAATACTTAAACTCTAGGAGCTGGAAGGTAAAACTGACTATAAAATATGGTAAGCAACAATTGCTTGCTTATTACCCACTTGGGGAGAAACCAGGAATAAGTAAATGAGGATCGGAGAAAGCAGGGTAGCTAAAGAATCCTTGCTTTCTGGCTATAGTACACTGCTATTACAGTGAAAAACAAACAAACAAACAAAAAAACAAACAAACAAAACCCACACAACCCAAAACCAAACCCCAAACCCTAGAATTGCCTGAGGGAGCATTCCTTCTTGCAGAGGACTTGCTGAAGCAGCTTGCCTTGACCTACAGAGCTCAGCACTGACAGAGAAGGGGGAAAATCAAGAGAGTGAGGAAAGGAAAGCTTTAATGTGACTGGGACACGCCAAGACCTGGAGGGAAGGCAAACTAAGTGCTGTGGGTGTTCCAGGTAGCTCTGCTGCCCATAACCAGTTTAGAAATAGGTCAGTGTAATTTAGATGACTACCTTTGTCCCACTTTTCCCTCAGCACATCAGAAGACGAGCCTTCTTACCTACTGGGTTCTGGTCCCTTCTCCCTGGACTATTCATGCATTTTGTACAATCATTGCAATTTATTTTAACAAGGTAGAAATTTTCCTAGAAAAATAACCCAGCACTGTGCACTTCCAGATGAGATGCTGTGATCCCTGCACAACCGACTCCAGCTCCTGTCTACTTGCTTTCTGTCTCACCTGGTGAATCTTGTATTCTAGGTTAGGCTTCTGCTCAGAGAATTTTAGGCCACTGTGGATGACAGATGGTCTGCCTCTCTCTTTCCACCATTTTAGGGACTATGGATATTGCTCTATGGACCAGAGTTTCAAAGGTATCTAGGTATCTGCTTATTTTACATTGATGTACTGGGAGCTTCCTGGCTCTGAATCTTTGAGTTTCTTACCACCTTTTAAAAAATCTTCCCTTAGTCTTACAATTCTTCATTTTATTCATTGGAGCGAAACTTATCTTTTACTTAATGGTTTATACAGCACTTAACAGCATGGAGTCCCAATCTTACTGGGAATATCTGGACTAGAATGTAATAAAATAATAATTGATGATAGTGCTACTGTGTAATGCTTTTAGTACATGGCATACATAAAATAACAGCATATTTTTGTTGTTGTTGTTGTTTCATGGCAACTGTTTCAGCTGACATTCTGTCTCAACCACAAATATCTTCCATTAGTAGAGGACTTTTGATGTTTAGTGTAAGAGGAAAATCCTACCTTTGGTGTCAAGTCAGCTGCTACTTCCTTCCTTTTTTAGTTATTCATGCCATGGGGTAAAATCTGACATAGAAAGAATAGAACAACTGTACCAAAGTGACCTGACATTTTGAATTACAGTTTCCTTTATGGAAACATCCTGTAAAACTTAATAGAAAAATAACATTTTTAGAAGTACTTTGTCACAATTTATAGAGTATGAAAGTTCTACAATGTGATTAAAAGGCTTCTAGGTGAGATATTCTGTACTAAATTTATGGTATATATCCTAGAACCATAGTATATATCTATGGTAAAGTACTAGCTGAGCTACTCCTAAATCATAGGAGTTTCTTTCTGTCAGGATAGGGAAAAACAATGTAGTAGAATTTTACTAATTGGTTTACTAATGGATAAAGCCTTTGTGAAAACATCACTATTGGGAATATGATGAATTGAGAGCAGAAAATTTTCTGCCAGTTTTACAAAGTTTGAACAAAGTTTCATGTTAGAGCAAGAGAATATGTTTTCCAGATTAACAATTCTGGGATCAAGTAGTACTAGTTATTTGTAGTAACAGGTTTCCTTAATATGGACGACCAATGTCCACTGAATATAATGGGAATTGTCCTATTATTTTGTACGGGCTTGAGCAACCTTCAGAAATTAATCTGATACTATTGTTTCATATCTCAGAATAATATATTAAGAATATTTCTGCTTGTTATGTGTCTATCAGTCTTGATTCATTTTATTCTTTACTGTCCAGTAAAAGATCTTTTTTTCCTGCTAAATAAATGTTGGTAACATGTTTCGAAACACCCCCATTTAGAACAACATGCAAAATATCCTTTGATTAGTCTGCTGTCTTCTACTGATTCTTCTTGGAGTAGCAAAATGGACAGAAGAACTTTTCCCTCCAAGCCTCATATTTTTGTGCTTTTATGATGTGCTTTCTCTTTAATACTTAATAAAGCGAATTACGTGAGCACTGCAGCTACTCGTGTACCTAATATTCAACAGAGGTGTTTTCAGAAATAAAGCTTTGACTTTGTCTCCTAGCTTCCATTTTAATTAGTGATGAGGCATTCTCTATTAATTGATGCTCTACCTGTGTTTCATGTATATTACTTCAGAAATCTGCTGGAAAGTGGCGATTTCTGTTCTGTTGTTCACTTACTGATGTATAATTTTAAAAAGCTAGATTTTATACTACAATTTGTCTCTCACTAGCACACTTAGCAGGATAGATCTACAGAATTTGTTCTAGTCACATGGATCCCCTCTGAGTTAAATTCCTGATTTCTGGATCATTAATTGTAAAGTATAGATTTTCAGTGTCTGTTGTGGGCATAAATTGAAGTGCAAGAGATTCTGTTTAAACCTAGGAAGAAATGTTTTTGCTGTGAGGGTGATCAAACACTGGAAGCAATTGCCCAGAGTGGTTGTGGAGTCTCCATCCATGGAGATATTAAAAACTGGAGTGAGCATGGCCCTGGGCAGCCTTCCCTAGTTGACCATGCTTTGATCAAGTGTTTGGACTAAAACTCCAGAAGTGCCTTCTTTACCTCAGTTAGTCTGTGACTCTGTGGTAATTACCAGCTTCCTGTTTAACAAATGCATGGACTGTGTTGATTACACTCAATCTCTCAGTGACACTGGTTTTTGTTTCACTGTTCTAGTTTAGATGATATCTTAGTTGGCGCCCCTCTGTTTATGGAACGAGAATTTGAAAGCAAGCCTAAAGAAGTTGGGCAAGTTTATCTATACCTGCAAGAAAGTGCTTTCCTCTTCCAAGATGCGCAAATTCTGACAGGTACTGAAGTGTTCGGTAGATTCGGCAGTGCAATCACGCACCTTGGAGATGTCAATCAAGATGGATATAATGGTAATTTATATGTAATGTAGTAATATATATCTCTGTATAACACTGAAATTGAAAATGGCTAAGCAATGAATATGAAGTGTCTGTGCAGTGGCTGAAAAAGGCTTTTTAACATGTAACTGCCTTTGAAAGTCATGACAACTTACACTAATCCTAATGAAACCGATATTGAGGGCCAAACCATGAAACTCTTACCTATAGGAGGGCAGTCATATTGACTATAGTGCTATTTTTTACTGAATATTTGCATGTTCATTTGAATAAAAATATTATCTGTTGTTTTATGACTATAATTTCATTTAACGACTTAGTTAAGATGTTGCATTTGTTTAAAAGCAGAGTTCTCCTGCTCTCCTGAAATGCTTGGGTGAGTTTGGGAATTGAATGAGGTTCAGTAAGTGGAGCATTTTGCCTACAATGAAAGAACTGAACAAGTACAGACATCCTATTTTGGAATCAGACTTCCATTGGTACTTAGGCACTGAAAGAAACAGGTGCATAATGGGAACTTTTTCAAATGCCTATAGCACACGCGTGCAACAAAATGTTCATGTAAGTTAACTGGGAGCCTAAATTCAAGAAAACGGTCCAAGTAAACTAACTTGCCTAAATATCTGAGATAGCCTGGCTGCCTTCAGCTCCTAGAGTTAGCCTTCTAGACATGGTCAGTAACACCCTGATTTTCCCTGCCTGCTTTTCCTTACTTCTTATTTCCAGGGTATTCAGGATCTGCAAAGCAGGCATCTCTGCATCTAAAATCCCAAAGGCTTTTTCCTGGAGGAGATATTTTGCACAGTAGTCTTAAGGATAGTTGGCCCACTAAGGAAAAAGTGATGGATTTAGCTCCTTCTTAACTTGAGGGCTGTTTTTCACGGTGCTCTAGCTGCTAGACTCTAGGGCAATGTGCCACTGTGTGGCTCCTGTTCAAGGGGTAAGTCATGTCAGGAGCCATAGGATTGTATTGGGATTCAGGGTGCACAAAATATCAATCTCATCCTGTGGGAAGAAGCTACTGGATTATGAATGCTGAGAGAGAATACCCTCACTGAGTTGTCCTGAAATCCCACCATGGAGTCCAGCCCAGCTGGACCCCATGGTGGAGACATCCTGTTTTCCACCTGTGAGCAATAGCAGATGCTCTTGGCTTCTCTGGGCAAGGGAGGTTGGTATCACTGCTCTCCAGCATTCTGGTAAGTAAGGGAGGAGACATTACTGTGTAGAGAAGGCTAAGAAGAATCTAGAGCCAAAATCTTCAGCTTCATAACTGAAGATGTCAGTCATAGAGCTTCAGTGCCTTTAGAGTGAAAGTACAAATTCCATTTGCTGAAGTCAAGTTTAATAAAGGAGTCCAGCATCAGCTCCTAGATGAGAACCTGAAAATGAGAGCTGTAGATGCGTATCGTCCTCTAGTGTTTCCTGTCGACTAGCTCAGCTAGTGGGGCTGTTGAATCTCAATATCGACACATGATTCTCTCCACGTCCTATGCATAGGAATTGAGAAGAGCACTGAAGTTCCACTTCTTGGATATGGCATCTCATTTTTTAAGGATTGCAGTGCTCAATTACATAATGCCCAAGGCCTCCTGTTAAATTCCTCATTCAGGATTTTTCCCATTTCTCAATAAGATGCTGGCTTGATATAGATGAAAACATTATATTCCATTGTTCTCTTCTTGCATACTAAAGCACTGGATGTTTGAGAGGGGTGAGGTTTTTTGTTTATGTTGAATATTTTATCTGGAAAAAGAAAATTAATTTCATCTAACAGCTGTTCCTTATTAATTAGGCGATAGAGGAAATCAAGGAAAATTTATGTCTGTTTAAAAATATGGAAGTAGAAGCAGGCATTCATTATATCTTGCTTTATTAGAGCTTATGAAATGCCCTGCAAATACAGCAAAGAAATCCAGTGTGGACTGGCTATTTAGTATAATGTAATTACCCCTTCATAGGATGATTTTATAAGCTTTTGTCATGAAAGTTTGACACAGAAAAGAAACTACAAACATCTTTGTGTATTTGCCTTAAAACTAGAATCCATACAGAAGTACAGAATGTTGAAGTTCTTGCATGTATGTAGCAGAAGCCATTTATGTCTGTTTTCCTGCACGGACTTAATATTTCCTTTATTTTAATTGTGCCCATTCTTTTTATCCTTTTATTGCACTGCAGACATTGCTATTGGTGCACCCTTTGCAGGAGAAGACAGAAGAGGCAAAGTGCTTATTTACAATGGATACAGTAATGGGTTAAATACTAACCCTTCCCAGGTTCTCAATGGAGCCTGGGCCTCACAGTCCATGCCTTCAGGATTTGGCTTCACTCTAAGAGGAGATTCAGATGTAGACAAGAATGATTACCCAGGTAAGATTTTTCCATTAAAAAGGGAATTATCGTACTTCCGTTCTCTGGAAAATGCATCATGCCTAAACTGCTCCTTTTGGAAGGCAGAGGTCAGAATAAAGAATAGACATTTTTGGATAGTTCTAGCTTGCTTTCCTGAGAATTAAAATCAGACAAAACAAATACTCCCTTTCCTGTCAAAAGACATGATCAGAAAGGCAAGAAAGGGTTTAAATAGTTACATTAACATAAAACATGTGAAGTTTACAATAAAAAACTTAACCCTTTCCCCCACTTCCAAAAATTGAATGCTCTCAGCTTATTGAACTTGTAAGGTCTCCTTCATCCTGGCATTCTTTCTTAATTAAAAACATGTTGTGTTGTAGAAGAAGGGATTGACTTGGTTGTGTTGCTAAGTTGTTTTTTGCTGTCCCAAGAGACACTGAGCTATATGTAAATTCTTGATGGCTTTGATCACATTACAAAAAAGCAGAGAGAATGCAAAAATGTTGCTTAAAGGCAGATTATTTCATTTGGGCCTTTTCATCTGTTTTATGTTTTCATTCTGCTATATGGACTCTTCCTTTTTAGGTCAGCTTTGATTCTTCCTTATTAGTTTACCTGACATGCATTAGAATTTATCAAGTTTGTAACATTAGTTGAGTTTCGCTGGGGATGTATTTATTTTTTTAAGAGGCATGTTTGTAGCGTTGTAAGTAGTCTGAATGTTGGAGCTATTTTAAATGTGCTTGTATTTACTCTCTATCTCGTCTAGAAGCAAATCTATTCTGTTTCTTTTCATCACAATTCAGAAGCCTTAGCAAGGGTGTGCAGTAAAACATCGCATTTTCTTATCGTGAAAGGTTCATCCACAGTAAAATGCTAATAGTCTTTACATCCCTAACTTACTGTGAAATCACTTTAGGTAGCCTGGGTTATTTCAAGGCTAGTGTTCTTCAAAGTTGTATTGTTTCAAAAGTGAAAATTATGATTTTTCAAAGGAACAAAAATGGGATCTCTTTTGCCTTTCTGTGATGGATTGTAAAGGTCTTGACAGGGGTGCCTTGTTTCAAAAGCGGAAGAGAGTTTCTGGGAAGGGGTGTTTACAGCAGAAAGTATGGTTTTGCAAACAGAAAAGCTGACTGCAGAGTAATAAACTGAGGCTGTCACAAGACTGAAGTGAGAGGATCTTTAGCATTTGAAAAAAGAAAGGCCTTTTAAAAACTGTTCTGACTTTTTGTTTGCATATTGTTGATGTTGCTATTAATAGTCTTTCATTGTCCATGACTAAATGAGGTTCTTTTGGACAACAGAGCTCTTTAATAAAGTTTCAGCATTTAAACATTTCCTAAAGTACCCACAAGGCCCCCCAGCAAAACCAGAGAAAACAGGATATTGCATTCCTGACATTTCTAAGATTGGAAAGATAGAGAGAGGGAAGGGAGAGATTCTTTCAGGTCTTCTTTGGGTCATATGGGGAAGAAAGAAGAGTAGAAGTCTAACTAGTGTGTTAGCATACTTTATGTGGAGCATCTTTTAAGCTGATTTATGAAAAGTTTGGGTGATGGTCTCAATCTTTCTAAATGTGTACTGAGGAACTGCTACAGTCGTGAGATTTCTTGGAGTTATTTTACTTGTCATTGTTGGCTCCACTATGCATCCTACTTGCAGAATTTCACATTGTGATATCAGCTCACTATGTGTTAGATGGTTTGGTTTTATTACATGAATTACTTATTTTAGCAAAATGCCCCCGCTACATTTACTGTAACTAGCTTTTCCCTCTATCCCTCAGTTGAATATCTGGATGACCAGTCTGGAGTACTGGTAAGAATCTGTCAGAAAATGATAGAAGAAAACCTTGCTGTCAGTCAACCACTTCTTCCTTAATTCACAAAGACTTGAAACACCAAAACAGAGCTGCAAAAATAGCACAACCATGGCACAGTATTAGCACAAAAATAGAAAGCATTCCTATAGGAAAAAGGACAAAAAAGACAGGAAACAATATGGGGAAATGCAAGTCCAGGACAAACACACTAGGCAATGAAGTAAGTAATCCTTCTTGTGTCAAAGAGCTTTTCTTCTTCACCTCCTGACGGAAATGCTGAAGGGCAGCCCTTGTACAAGGAGGAAATGAGGGACTGAACTTGGAAGGACTAGGAAGGACATTTTATTTTAGATGTCAGCTGAGAGGCAAAGTATATGCTGACTATAGAAGGTCTAGGAAACTAGCCTTTAATTCAGTGCTTCCCAAACTACTGTTTGTCACTGTGATTGAAAGAGGGTTGTGAAAGATTAGAAAAAAAATCTCAAATAGTTTCATTTAAGCTTTTTATTGTGTGTATTATAAAATCAACCATTTTACAAAAAGAAAAAAGTAATAAAACCAAATTGTGCTGACTCATCACTCTCAGAAGTTCAGTTCCCATAGACTAGGAAATGAGAGCTAGCTGTAATGTCTGGCTGCAGGTAAAAACATGTATTGCCACAGTCTAAGGTGAGATTCTCCAAGCAATTAACTCTTCCATGGCTAGAGTTCAAGTGTTGTCTGAAGACAAATGAACTCAAAAAGGGACTGCACTTGCAAGAAGTTCAGGACTGACACCAGTTTATGAGGATTCTCATAACTATAGCTGTGTTTGTACAATTTACTCAAGCCCTTGTGCCTAACATTGTTCATGAGGCAGGCATATCCCTGGGAAATAACAGGCTGAGAGATGGGAGTTACTCTGCTATTTCATTTTTAATGCACTGTGTAGCGTTTTCAGAGCTTTTAGAGTTTCAGACCTTCCTCTTCAAATCAGACCTGGAGGCCAGAAGAGGTCACCTGCCTGTGTGGCTTCTCATCACAGACCACTGAGCTACATCCTGAGCTCACTGTATTAAGCCCAGGAACCAGTGCTCTTAGAGACTCAGTTACAAGTTGGCGAATACTGTTCCTAAAAAGTGAGGGTGAATCACAGTCCAATTTTTCTCCTGTTGGACTAAGGTTAAATCCTCTATTGGTTGGGAGTTCAATTCAGGCTGAGATCTACCCATTAGCCTGGAGAAGAGCAGCCATTTGGTACAAGAAGTGATATCTTTCTTTCTTCATCCAAAAGCCAGTACAAGCTCAGGAACAGAGAAGGAAATAGGGAGCAGACGAAGGCTGCCTAAATACTCAGTGCTGTTCAAATCTCCCAGCTTTCCTGTGGATGGAGGAGCGGTTTCTCCTTCCTCCTCTTCCTGCAACTCTTGGCCAGCAAAGGGAGAAAGAGACCACCTCCTGCTTCCTGGTCTTACCTAGGAAAGGCAGAGGAAGACCCTCTTGTCCCCCAGGACCTCACTTGCATAATAAATATGGGAGGAAATTGATCATGGAAAGGTTTAATGGTGGAGTAGCGGAGCAGGCAGGGAAGAACATAATACAGCGATATTGATACAGATGAAAGATCTGTCTAGCACCATAGCCTGTCTCCAGCACTGGCCAACATGTCTCCAGCACTGGCCAACAACAGATATCAAGGAAATTGTAGAGTCTCAGAATTTTCACCCAGCTCTAGTCAACTGGAGGAGCAAGGTGTCCCTGAGTCAGAGGTGCCATCTTAAGATTTAGTAGCCCTTGGCAGACTTTTCTTCCATGAATTTGGCCAATCAGTTGTAGAATTCATGTGAACTTTTGGGACCCACAGCAACCTGTGGCAAGGGGCCCCACAGCCTAACTGCATGTTTTGTGAAGAAGTCATTCTTTTCACTGCAACTTGTTCAACTCTTGAACGTTCCACTGGACAGTTTCTTTGGATGTGCCCTAGTTCTTGTACTGAAGAGACAGTAAACAATTCTTCTTTACTCCACTCCTACTTTACTGACCTCTGCCGTATTCCCTCCCTCAGCTGTATGTTTTAGCAATCCTGTGGAAGGCCTATTCTACTTAATTGTTCCTTGTGCAGAGGCAAATGGCACACCAGTCCTGCTGTAGCAGATGATGGTTCAGTTTGCCATCACTACTGCCTCTTCTTCATAAATTTTTATGTAAAGAGCAGTGTGTAAAGTGTGACTTATGTCTGGCTAAAGCATTGCTTCTAATAAAGATTTTACCATTGACCTGGGTTTTGAACTTACCCAACATTAAAAAAAAAAAAAGCTGTATCTTCCCTACTGAGAAGAAAATCAGAATTAATACTTCACAAAACAATAATTCCAAATCTTTTTCATTGGTATCAGTGATTATGTTTGTGCAAGAAAATACAGTGAGCCAGAAAGAGTGGTCTGGCCTTGAGGCTGTGTGGCACAGCACAACTCACCATCATCAGATGAAACCCTCCTGCCCACTGAAACAGAATGGCCATATCCAAACTGCCTTTTGGGAAAGGTCCTTGGCCCAGGCTATTCCCCAGACCATTCCTGGCCACTATCTGGGACAGTACTAACTTGCACACACTAAAATCAGAGTATGATCTATCAATATAAAAATCTGGACAGTACCAACACAGTGCTCAAGCTCATGCCCTGACTTAATATTTATTTCACTTGTGTAGCCACTCACTACACAAAGCACAGGATAGAGAAAGCTGAATGGCCACCTAGTCAACATCGTACCTAAAAATGAAACTTTCTGTAGTAGGGTCAGCATACAGGCAGGGCTGCTTTTCCTTCTTATTAGCAGTCCTGTCAGTGTAATGATCATCTGTCTTCAGCTGCCCTGGCATAGATGTTACCGCTGTAACAGACCTCTACTTTCAGCATAGTGAAAATACAGGGATTTTTCTAACCTTTCAACAAGGAAGATTCAGGTTTTGCTATTAAGCACAACCCTTGGTTTACATCTCCACAGCTTTCCAGGGAAGGACTTCTTTAAATTGTATCATATTTGCAGACACTCCAGATGTTATGTGCCCAGAACTATTCCTATATCAACATGGATAGGATTGATAATATGCTAGTCTCTGCTTTGCAGTCTCGGAGGTAGTGGGAAACTTTCAGCCCTTGGAAGCAGCAGAGGCTGAAAACTGTGCTGATCATCCTGACAGCCGTGTCACTCTACATGCAGCTGCCCTCTCTCTGTGGTGGTGTTCATCACTTTCAGCCCCAAACAGAGCACTGTTCTTCACCTAGCAGAAGAACTGCAATGCCAGACAGTGGTGATGGTGGTAATGATTGGATGGATGCTCCTTTCTCTGTTGTCATGTAAGAGTTAGGCTGAACCTGACCAAACTTTATAGTTGGATAAGGGTAGTGAGAGGGAAGCGGTAAGAGGAAGGCAGATTAAGCATGTCAGTCAGATAGACTGAATGTACCAAGCTAGGTCTGTGCTTTTTGGTGTGACTATTCAGGGGAACAAACAACGTTGCAGCTTTCCCAGTCTTTCAAGCATGACACTGCCAAGGTTTGTACGGTGCTTACCTGAGAAACTCAGTATCTCTCCAGTATACAATATCTACCCAGTACTTGAAGGAAAAGACCAATTAATCCTTTTAAGCTACAGCTACACTATAAATATGCTGTTCTTCGGTTCTGAGCTGTCACTGAACAGTCCTTGTCTATACTATCAAACTCACTTCCTTGCCAAAACAGGGTGGCTGTGTGCTGTCTTTGGAGACTAATAATTCGCATGGGCCAACTGCTTTAAGGGCCATTGTAATGACACCACTGCAGACAGTGCAGGTATGGCACACAGGCATATTCTCTGGTACTAATTTACTGACACTGACATAATTGTAACATCTTTCAGCAGATAATCCATTTCATGATTTTCTGACAATTCCTATTCTAAGGTCATATTCAAAGGAGAGGATCTGATCTCACTTATGCTGCTATAGTAAATACTGACTTAAAGCCCATAGTCTGGATTGACAGTCATGTTAAAAAACAAAAAAGGGGAATTAAAGAAATAAAGGGAGGGGGGCAGTGAATGGAGTTAAAAAGTGTAAAAGATGGACTTTTTTCATCAGTTTAAGCACAAATACAGTGGCAGTTGGAAGGAATTATGTGCATGATTCTGTGCTGCACTTTTCAGTGCTGAGGTTAGGACATGACAAAGCAGCACCGTGCTATATCTGAGGCCATACTGGCAAGGCCCATAACACAGTTTATATAGCCATGGGATTCTCCATAATAGCAGCTCTTCAAGGTTTGCTCAAGCTATTCTGAAATCCCTACTTCAGCACAATCTTCCTGGCTGTCTTCTACACTGGAATATCTGAGCAACATATAACTTTCAACATAGCTTCCACTCCTCTCACCAGTAAATCTGGGGCTTTGAGGGCCCCTTTGCTCAATCCTGAGCTTTACTTGTGTCAGCAAGGCCTGGAGCAGGGAATGAAGCCTCACCTGAGGCATGTATTTTGAATTGTAGTTTATTTTATTTATAATTTTATTTGTCTCTTTCTATTAGCGTAGTTCAGTTTTCATAGGAACAAAAGAAATCCATAAATCTGTTTAATGGGAAAGAAATTTGTTTCTTTTGGCTTCTGGGCATCCGTTCAAAGCTGGTCTCCACTGAGTGTTTGGAGTCTGTGATTATCTAGGTGATGGTGCCACATTTCCAGCTGGTTCATCTATCTGTGCAGGGCTCAGGCATTTGGAGGCTGTAAGGTCTCCACCCTCACATTTCAGCATATGTTCAGTCACTTGATGTCTGATTATAGCTGAGCAAATAGTTTATAATGAATAACTTACTCAACTCATTAAGCTTGCTTTCTTCTTGTGGCATATACTCCAGCAGACTGTGGTTTCTTCAAATGTGTTTGTGAACCAGAGTGATTTAACCAGTTTCTTTTAACAGTTTGGGTGGATTCAGAGCAGTTCTCTAGATGAATTCACTATTCAAGGACTGTTGATTAGTTAATTAGTTAATTGCCAAAATAAATTATATACACTGTTATTTCCGCTCCCTGCTTGTTTAGATGCTTGTGTAAGTCTTCCTTGTTAACTTAGAGAATCACCCTAGAGTCAGTGCCACTGAACCTTCATCTTCAAGGTATCCCACTTTTATACAAACACAGCTGTTGGCCTGTTCTTTTGGTTATTCTCTTTAGTCAAGCCTTTGTCAGCACAGGGGAATGTTTAAAGGCATCTTTGTGCCTTATTTTGGACTCGGATATTATCTTAAGAGTAGCATGTAGTTAATACAGGCTAATGACTAGAAACATTTTAAGAAGGAAACAAGTGATAATCAGACAAAATTTCCTCACAATTTCAGTAATCCAGTCTAATCTTATTAAAATATGAGTATTTAACAGCTCCATCTGCTAAGTACATTAACTTAAACAGCAGGAAGAAAACCCTCAAGTTTCTTTCTGAGAGGCAAGGGTTCTTCAGCATTCATAGCTTTTTTGAGAACAATAGGCATTGTGCCAACAATATCACAAATTGTAATCTAGTGATGATTAAATTATGAATTTGGTCCAGGAGATTTGTGGAAGACAAACAAATTAAATCAATGAGAAGCTGCATCTGCTCTGGTAAGAAAGGACTGCTGAGCGTGGGAGCCAGAACAAGGGCATAGGTTCTGCCAGCAAATGCAGAAAAGCTGAAGTGTTTCTACCAGCTAATTATGTTTTCACATGAATAATCCATCAAAAATATAGTGGCAAGCCAAGAATCTTCTATGTCTAATCTAATCTATGTTAATTCCATGGCAAATTATTATCTCTGTAATTTACAGGTAGGCCTTTCTAAAATTCTTTGAGATATTTAATGAAATCACAATATTGTGCCCAGTGGAATATAAGAATAAAGTAATTAAGCCCAGTAAGTAGGAATTTACTGAAGTGATAGAACATTAACTGTCCTCTTCTGGATTGATTTGTAGTATAATGATGTGAATAATAATATTGTATTATGAAAGAGGCTCATTCAGACAAAAGGGGAGCATTGAAATGAATTAGCCTTAGATGTTATCCTTAACAGACCTGATACCACAATGGTTGAAAAACAGAGAAGGATCAAGGCATTTGAGAATGGTAGAATTGGTCGACAGCCAGCTGAACATGAGCCGGCAGTGTGCCCAGGTGGCCAAGAAGGCCAACAGTGTCCTGGCCTGTATCAGAAACAGTGTGGCCAGCAGGACTAGGGAAGTGATCGTCCCTTTGTACTCCACGCTGGTGAGGCCGCACGTCGAATACTGTGTTCAGTTTTGGGCCTCTCACTACAAGAAGGACATTGAGCTGCTGGAGCGTGTTCAGAGAAGGGCAACAAAGCTGGTGAAGGGCTTGGAGAAAAAGCCTTACGAGGAGCGGCTGAGGGAGCTGGGGTTGTTTAGTCTGGAGAAGAGGAGGCTGAGGGGAGACCTGATCGCCCTCTACAACTACCTGAAAGGAGGTTGTAGCGAGGTGGGGGGTTGGTCTCCTCTCTCCGGTAGCTAGCGCTAGGACGAGAGGAAACGGTCTCAAGTTGCGCCAGGGGAGGTTCAGGCTGGACATTAGAAAGAACTTCTTCACTGTTAGAGCCGTTAGGCATTGGAACGGGCTCCCCAGGGAGGTGGTGGAGTCATCGTCCCTGGAGGTGTTCAAAAAACGTTTAGATGTGGTACTTCAAGACATGGTTTAGTAGACATGGTGGCATCAGGTATACGGTTGGACTTGATGATCTTTGAGGTCTCTTCCAACCATAATGATTCTATGATTCTATGATTCTATGACTGGAAGAAAGTGACTCTGGTTTGGGTGGTAGTTGTTTGCGGTATTTAACTAAAATTATTGAGTAAAGTTGGCTAAACTGGACAATCTTGTGTCCAGTATTATGGTGAAGCCTGAAGTAATGACCATTTAAATTAAATTTTATTCTGGACCTTTCCTACTGAGATTTGGGAGTGCAGTGCTCTCTGAAATCCTAGAAAACAAATAGAAGTTTGATCATGGGCCTTTTTGGCACCTGATCCACTAAGGGAAATAAAAACCAAAAAAGCTCACAAAAAATTTTTAGCAGAGGTTTCCAATTATGCAGTTTTCTCATTCTTTTTTATGAAATTTCCATTAGCACCTGTGCTCAGATAGGATTCTAATTGTTTTCCAGTTCCTATTTATACTATGGAATTAGTGACAGACTACGCAAAGTGATGTTTAAAGCTGTCAGCAAATCATTCTGAGTCCATAAAATCAACACTTTCATGCCTGTATCCTGGTGGAGTTGCAGTCGGGGGGGCGACTCCACTATCTATTGTTTCATTTTTGGGTTTCTCAGAAGTGAGGTGTGTGCCAATTATGTCATCCTTCATTGGCTGTTGTCCCCCATGAAGCAAGATGAGATACCACGCCTTGCAAATTCTCTTGGGATTCCAATCAAGTATGAGGTGCTGAGCATGCTCCATGTTCCTCCCTGCTCAGATTCCTGGAGCTGCATCTCTCACAGGGGATGGAGGTGTCCTTTAAAAATACCAGGGGATCAAAGAATTTGCTCAAGTTAATAAATTAATATATCTTGTTGAGACTGGAGGTAGGATCTTCCTACTTCCTCGAGTTGGTTGAAGGCTTAGTCAGCATCATGGCAAGTTTCTTCCCTTTATCACATGGTGTTTCAGGTCTGGCACAGCCACACGGCAGAAGGTGCAGGTAAACAGACCAGCTTACGAAATCCAGTGTGCCTTTCAGTGCCATCTGTGAATACTCTTTCCTTAACTTTTTATGATAATTTTATCTCAGAAAATGGATTTTCTTCACCAGACAACATCTTGCAAGCCTCCCCTTCAGAGCAAAGTAAAATTTGAAATAAGCATTAGGTTTGTTTAACTTTGCACAGTGCCCCTTGACTTCAGTTAAGTATATGCCAAAGACACTTGTTTCAGGATTATGCTCTGTGAACTCCACCAGTTGGGATTTTAATGCATACAACTCTCAAGCTGTGTTGAAATGCAAGTCAAAAATTCCTTCGGAGTCACTCCATGTTTGTTTTCTTAGTTTTTGCAGTGTGGTTGTGACCCCACAGCTCATTTGTTCTACAACAGCGATGAGGCAGAAGCACATGGCTGCTGCCATCAGGCCCTCCTTACAGATCTCTGCTTCTCTGAAGGGTAGCAACTGATAAAGGATCTTCTCAATGAGATGACATAGGCAAAATGGTCATTTACTTAAACCTATGAGGTCCCTTGTCCTCCTGAAAACATGAAATTTGAGAAAAGGAATGAAGGAGATTTTGCGATTCTGATACTTCTCTTTCTTTCTGTCTTTCTTTATACACATTTTAATCTGGACTTGAAAAATCCCCTCACAAATGCAAAAGAGCAAAAATTTTCATATGCTTTTTTCAGGCACTGTCTGGAAGGGTTATAAGTAGTTAAGTAGGCTTTTTTTGCTATGTAATTCCAAATTGCTTGTTAAACCCTTATTTTTCTGCCAGTGACCTCTGCATCAGTGACATTGCGTGTGTAGCATTAACAAGCAATGAATAAAGACAACTCTATTTTTAGGAGGGAAAAGTTGCCAAACTTCAGATAATCTAGACATCTCATGCATTTTTTCATAGAAATGATTAATAACTTTTCTTCTTCAGAACACACAACAAATTCAAAGCTTCTGCCTGTAAAACTGCTCTGATTTGATGTGTATTCAAATCTCATGGATTCATATCAATGGCAAAAATGTTTTTTTCCAATGATGGGTATAGGAGTTGCACGCCACAAGGCAATGAAAGAAAGAATAAAACTACTGCTCTGTAACAGAACAAGTAGAAGCAAAGCAAAATCCTTAATGAATCTTCCAGTGAATACTCTGCTTGAATATATAATGACTTGGTCCTTATATTTGATTGTAGATGTCACTACTGGGTATAAGTATGTTCTATTGTTTGCATATTCATGCTTAAGTCCACTTTTCCTCCTGAGTAGTTTCACTCATTCAAGCTCTTTGGGTCAAGAATAAGCATGGTTTAGGCCAGAGAATAAAGGGCATGTCAGGGAAAAAGTAAGAGCTTCCAAACGAGAGCAGGATGAGCACAGTCCTGGCTGCCCTTAGAGTATGCTCAAATAGGGCCTTTCTGATGGTGCCATGATTGAATGTCTTCATCTTTTTTGCTTTGTCTCTAAACCTGGCTAAGGTGGCAATACAGAAAGACTGCTCATGGAAAACCAGATTTTTGATGGCTGGGGCCTATCATTGCTCCTCTAGACCCATTACCCTCTGTCTTCAAATAAGCTGGGCTCTGTCCCTGAGAAACCAGGATTTAAGTATTAAGCAGATGTACAAAATCCCCTTTAATGTTAAAGTGGGAATGCCG
>NW_009627085.1:43805-49820 GCF_000690535.1 Cariama cristata
TAAGTCCGCACAGCTGCAGATACTGAAGTGAAGAGTTCACTTGTACTAGTGAGGCTAACTGTATCTGACAGACTCATTCTTTTTACCTTCAGATTCAAACAGGCTGCATTTTATTAAGCTTACTCAAGTTGTGTGTTCAAGCTTTTCCTTGTGCCCATGAAGGGTTGGAGTGCTTTATTTTTTTAATGAAAGGTCAGATTATGAAAACATCACAAGACCAGGATCTGGATAAGTCTTGGATATCTATCTGTTTTGTCTCTGCCATAACATAGCCCTGTACTGAAACCTTTTGAGTTATCAAGTCTAGTATGAAACAGTACATATCCTAAGTCTGTTGCAGAATTCATAAAGAGCATACAGCTGGGAACAACAGAACAGAAACCCCTTCCTTCTTGCCTTTCACTTTCTGTTCATAACATAATGTTTCTTTTTCCTTTAAAAAAACCAACCAAACAAACAAACACAAAAAACCCCAAATGCAAAACCAAAAAAACCCAACAGAATATTAAATCTTTTGGGGTTACCATTGGTGTTGCTATCAGGGAGCTGCCAGGGAAAGTTCTGCCATGTGTGTTGTGTAGCCATTATGGTGATGGCTATGTCTCAGTCAGTTGTTTATTTAAAAGGAAAATATCTTTAGGTTTTGGTATTGTGTGCAAGTTGTCTATAAAAGCTGCTAATAAAAAGGACTCATAAATGTCCCAAAAAGGAAATAGAAGTAACACTCATTTTCCTCTGCTATTTAAAGTGTTACTGACCCTGCAGCATATTTCTCTAAAGCCAATGGAAGTAGAAAAATGTAAATGTTGTGCAAAAAGAAGATCAGACCCATAAACTGTCCATGCCTGCTCCTATTAGGACATTATTCAATTGAATTCATTGTAGGACAGGCTGTTGCCCATGTGGAGTACTTGTTTAAACTTGTGAAATCCTGACCATCTGAAAGGCAGACAGAGCACTGGAAAACATGCTGCCAGACCTGGCCAAAACCCACCCAGCTAATTAGTATCAAAACTTTGTATGTGCATCATGCTTAATGACTTCAGGGCTTCTTAAGCAAACCAGTGCTCGAACTGTGGAAGCAGCAAGTAAGGGTTTGTTTACAACCCTGGGTACTGGTTTAATTAACTCGTTTAGATCAGTTGCCAGTCTGTACCACTGCAAGGTCTGTTGTAAGACGGTCTGCTGAATTGGAGGTGTGTAAATCAAATAGTATGATAACAATGGGGGAGTGAAAGGGTTGCCCAGATGGACACCAGGGGAGTTGGTAATGAAACAAAGCTCTTTCCTTTTCTTGAACTGTGCTCCAGCTAGAGGCACCAGGAAAGTTGATCCTTTTTCCTCACTTCTTTGCTCCAGCTTTCCTCCAGCAGGCCTGAGTGGTCCAGCAAGCCAGTCTGGATCTTTCCAGAGAGCCCCATGTGGGGACTCCAGGCAGAAAGAGAAAATATTTGGGCCTGTAGATTCCCAACCCAGGCCAGTGTCCAGTAACAAAGATGTGCCCAAGGCCTGGTGTAGCACTCGTGTTGTTGACTCCATCTGTTCCAAATGGTGACTGATGGGGAAAAAGATGGCTTTAGATGGGTGGCTGTTGTAAGGCTTAGCACATGCTGCTACAATGCTGAAAACATGAGAAGCTATGAAATCAGCCATCCTCTGACCTGTGCATTGCATTTATGTACATGGAGATGTAATGCTTAAATTAATGAACAAATCACTTAAAACACAAAGCAGGATGGGAAGGATTGTCAGGCAGGAACACCATAAATTTTCAACATTGCCTGTATGAGAGCAACAACAAAGTGGTCTGCATCTCTTTGTGTAATGGGCAATTAAGGGTTTGGAAAAAATGTGTAGGGGTTAGTGGCATCCTTTTTCCCCTTTAATACAAGTTAGAGAGAAGCAAGATTGTGGCATGGATGACCTTGTGTTAAATAGACTGGCAGTTACTGGATACAACCAAGACATTTATTAGGCCATCTCTAACAATGTGAAATGTTTTATTTCAGGTACACTTTTGAAAAAATTACTTAGAAAGGAGTTATCACATTTGGTTTATGTTACTGCATTTTAAATATAAATAATCTAATTTAGACTGGGAAAAATTGTATGAGAGACTTCTATATAGCTCTTCTGAAGCTGTTTTGTTTTTCCAGATTTAATTGTAGGTGCATTTGGAGCTGGAAAAGCAGTTGTTTACAGGTATGTGATAATTACAATGGTTTTTTCATTTTACAGCTTTGGTGGGAGCTCTGCAGATAAACAAATTTCATATTCGTGTGTTTCTTTGGTGCAATGTGTAAAAGATGCTCACCACAGATGATAAATAAAGCATCTTGTGTGAAATAAATGCTTTTTTCCCATGCTCAAAACTTGTCATTTTCAATGAAAAGTTCCATGCTTAGTCTTAGCTCAAGGAAATTCTGGAATGTTTAACTGCTCAGTTAATTTTAAATACGAAATATATAAAGCATAATATTGAAAATTAATTTATTTCCTGGAGGAATGATGCTAATAACAAATTTTCAAATGACTGATTCTTCAGAGGTCGTGTACGTTAAGATGTGAACTATTTATTGAAAAGATTGCTGCTTTTAGCCTCAGTTTAGAAAAAAATGTACGAGATCCCATTTTAGAAATCACAAAGTTGTTGCTGACCATGGATTTTCACCAAATGTACTCTTTGATTAGAGGTATAAATTAAAACTATCAAATACACAAACTAAAATCTGCTGCTACCCTCTTAGTCCAGCTATGTCAACAGTTCTTTGCATTTAAATATTCACCATCCATAGCTGCAACTATGTAGTCATATTTCTTGATTCCTGTCTGTCTTCTTGTTGTCTGTATTCCCAACAATACCTGAGAGAAGGCATGTTCTGCTTCCCAACGGAATGTTTGTCAAAGATTAAGAATTTTGTAAAAGAGGAATGTTAGTTCATTTTAGGTAATACTGTAGGTGCTGTTGGTAGACCTGATTCTTCTACTGCCCTTTTAAAGAATCATGCAAATACTTTGCAGTGCATCACTTTGGAGTGACATGAATGACTGCACAGGATGTGAAACATTGGAGAATTAGATCCAGTGTGTATAAAAAATGTGTTCTGTTTAATTTAAGAAAGTGAATAGCAGGAGGCCATTTCCTAGCCAGAGTGTATCAAATATGCAACTTGTCATATTGAACAATCAGAAAATTATTAACTGAAATTTGCTAGGAAAAAAGGTTTTCCCTGTTGCACAAAAATGAAGAAAGTAATTTTACTTTTTAATGCCTTACTGAAGTAATATAAAGAAGTAATCATAGAAGCTCAGCTGTGGATTAAAATATGAGGAAAGTAATTTTCTAATAAGTTGGTTTTGCCGGAATTATGTACATTATTGTAAAATAGTACTGCTGTCTTAAAAAAATAGAATTTAGACCCTTTCTTGTTTTCGTTTGTCCTCTAAATGCTCTCATTTATAGATTAGCCTTTACTTAATAACAGATTGTTATTCAGAACGATGGTTCCCATCACCACAACTATATATTCACATAGCCGAATTTTGCGATGATTATTCCTGGTTTCCAAAGTCAATTGTCTCAAGACATGTCAGACAGTCTTTATTAGTGGCTCAAGATATTCTAGATCAGCTTCTACTTTAACTAAATTATGTTTAATTTTTTAAGAATCTTATACAGAGATAGCAAGTCTGAATATGTCACTGTTAATGGAGACAGTATAAAACAAATCCAACAGTATAAATTAATGGCCAAAGGACTGCTGTAAATCCCAAAAGGCAGACTCTGTCCCTTTTTGAAAACCCAATGTGATGAAATGTGTCTGACGTGTCTTAGTCCTAGGTCACACCTATTGGTTAACTATAGGATACTCTTTCAGTGATGCTTTTAACCTGTGAATTTTTTGTGAAGAACTTTCAAAATGTCATAGTAGGAGGTATCACAGTTTCTGACGAAAAAAAAATTCTTTTGGGTAGGAGCAGCATTATAAAAGTATTTTCTCCCAAGTAACCCTACATTTCTGACTTCTTTGTGGCCATCTCAGTTAAGTGTTTTCTCTGTGGCAACTTAGGTACTAATGTGCTCCTTCTGTATGCAGTGACCTTTATTTCTGTCCCTCAGAGCTAGACCTGTTGTGACAGTGACTGCTCAGCTCATTCTGAACCCCATGATTGTGAATCCAGACAATAAAACTTGTGAGCTCCCTCGCTCTCAGCTTTTGGTGGCCTGGTAAGTTCATCATTAGACAAAAAATATCCTCATCCTCTTTCTCAAATAACTTCCTAACTTTTCTTGCAGCTTTTGTTGAACTTGTTCAAAGTTCAAAAAAAAAATGTTCAAACATGCTATGAGCACAACAAAAAAAATCTATATAGGACAGAGTTCTTTTTGATATCTTGCAATACTTCACAGATTCTCAAATGAAGTAGCTGAAAGTTGAGTCCTTTGATACACTGAGACTCCTTCTGCATAGGAGGATGCTCAGTGTCTCCCAGGATCAAGCTGCAAATTTGCAATGTTTCGATGAATGAAACACGAAACAGCTAAGACAGATAAAGCATGGAAACATTGATCTGTCAAAACACACATCTTTATTGATAAAATGTAACAGTGAAAGTGGTGCAAAGAGCTGATGGGCCCACCATTTTCTGTTGGAGAAAGAGATATCTCAGTCCTTTGTGGAAGAGAGAAGATATCTGGCTGGCCATCCTGAGAACTGTTCACAGGATGTTGCTTCTGGTTGTCATTGGTCAGAGGAAAGCTTTTTTTAGTGCATCATAGAGGACAATGTTGCATATATCTTTAAAAGAGAAACCCTTCACCACAGTAGAATTTAACTTTGAAAAGAAGTATGTTCAAAAACTTGAAGCTAATAAAAACAATGTAAGATCAGTTACAAATATAAAATGCTTGCAGGACACTTCGAGGCTATTTAATAGCACATAATACCACATAAAGGCATGTTGCCTGGACTAGAAAAAAAGCGACTTAGAAAGGACCCCAGGAACAGTTGAAAAAAGAAGGTATTACAAATACGTAAGATACTGTTTAAAAGTGGAAATCATAACAAATGAGGAAACTCAAAACAAAGCAGAGCATAAACACGTGCAAGTTGAATATAAAATACCAGTAAGTCCTGCCAGAGAGACTGTGAGGAACAGATTTCTAAGACATAAAAACTAGTCATATCATTTTATTTAAACACATTAGAAGGAGAAAGCCTGCCAGGACGTGGGCTGGATGAAGAGAATATCAAGGTGTAAAGGAGGACTATAGAAGATAAGGAGACTGCAGAAATTTTGCACTGCTTTTAAACCAGAAGTGGTCAGAGGGATTCCACACATTGGAGACATTCTTTATAGGAGATGAGTTCTAAAAATCATCTCAAATGTAAGAGTCAGCAAAAGAGTTTTTAGAACAAGTTGATAAATACGAACCGTAAAAAATAATCATGACCAGAATGAGTTCATTTAAGAGTCATAAACAAACCCAACTTTGATACACTTAAACCACTCAATATATGGGCTTTCAATGCATCTGGGATGGAGCTGTCAAGAGATTTTCACTTTTGCTCTATTCTTTTACACTTTGTGACACTTCCCATATTTGTCATAATGTTCCTCGTTTCTACATCCTGTGTAGAAAATCATCCATCTACAGAGCAATGTAGAAGGCACTTGGTAGAATTATGTAGTCCCAGAACTTTAGAAAACTTTGACCTTTCTGGAATAGGATCCAGATCAAGATCCATCCTGATTTTTTGATTCAAGCATCTTTTGGTTTAATAGTTTATGCAATAGAGAATTTAAAATATCGACATTGGGCTGAAGCATGTTCATTGATCCAAATTATGTTTTTGCAGAACTTCAGTTTTTAAGACTTTTAAAGAATGCTTTATGCCGTAATGGAAAAGATTTCAAAACCGTAACATTTACCAACAGTGTACTGAAAGAAAAAAGGTGGGGTTTTGCGCAAGAGAAATAAATAAAAACATCTCTGTTTAAAAAGTATTCCTG
>NW_009627085.1:49851-52470 GCF_000690535.1 Cariama cristata
CTGTTTAGAAAAGGGAGGAAAAACAAAGTATGCTCCTTTAGCATGTAATTTTTTCATTACTTTTCATTTTTGTATTACAATAAGCGAGAAGATGTTCAGTTCATATCTACAAGAGTTCTAACAGGAGAATAATTTAATTTCTGTCTACTTTATTCTAAAATACTCTTCCCTAAAGATTTAGTTCATGTTACAAAATGACTGAAGAGCAGCTGCTTTTTTCCATGCCGTAATTTTTCTCCTTAGTTGATATAAGCTTGTATTGTACATATGAAAACAATTAGTAGAAAAACTCCAACAGGCAAAGAATTCCTCAGTCCCATGGGTTAGATTTCTGTATCTCTTAGCCAGCTGTGCAACTTGTATAAATATCTACTCGCTGACACTGCAAAATTAGAATGAAAGGAAACCTCCTACCAGAAAAGTTTCAGGAAGTGTGTGTGTATGAATAATGTGGATTATTGTACATTTTCAAGTATTAGGAAAATATTATTTTTGCCATGATATAAATTGGAAAGCTAAAGCACAGAGAGAACATGCACAAAAAGTCATTTTTATACACAATCCTGAGAGAATCGTCCTGAACTTATAGAAACATGCAATTCTTTCTCTGCTGTGTTTAAAACCTGGCTATTTCTGAGTTACCAAAACTAACAAATTTGGAACAAATTCTGCAACTTTGAAACTATTAAAGAAAATATAAAAGGACTTTTTTTTTTTTTGAAGTGTGAAAGATGCAGGTTAATTTCTGTAAAAAAAGGTAAATAAATCAAACATTTGCATTTTTCAAATGCTGTTTCCATATTATATGATTTATTAAGTCCAAGGCTGGGTTCCAGCTATCAAGAGGCCTAATTTATCTCTGCATTGGTATTTTTATTACCATTTGAGACCTGATTATCCACTAGCTACTTTGTTGCTACTTTGTGCTTAAATTGTACCTGCAAATTTTGTTTTCTCTGCTTCTCACTGGCTTAAGGTGGTGTATAAATATTGTATTTCCATTTAGCAGAGGAACAAAAGGTCAGAGAAGTTACCTGACTTACCAAAAGTTAAGTAGCACAGAAGTGTCCAATCATGATAAAAAGTCAAATTTGCAGAATATATTTTTTATTTGTTAGTGCTTTTCAGGTTCGGATGTCTGATCTGAGATGTGCCTTGTAGGCTTCTTCAGGCTTACCTTCTATAAGCCCACTAAACCAGAGGAAAATTGCTTAAAATTTCTGATCCTCAAGTTCCTACTGTCAAAAAATAATTTGTAAAAAATTTGTCATTCTTTTATCTCCAAATGTGTTATTATTAAAACAGTAATAAAATATTTATAATCTTGAGTCAGCAGATTCAGTAAATGAAACATTTCTACGTACACTTCAAAAAAAGCTGAATACAAGATTCCTACCAAAAATATAAAATCCAAAAATAATAATGTTTCAACCCTTCCTAGCTGCATAATTTTTGGACTATTTTTCTAATTTTGCTCCTTTCTACTGCTGGAATTTTCTTTTCCCATTGACTTAATTTGAAACTGGATGTGATCGGTGCCCCATGGATATGCACCTAAGGGCCTTCGTACTTAGTTGAGATGAATTTGTGTGAGATTTGCCATAGACTCTTGACCAGCCTGGCTCCATGAGTCAGACAGCAAAATCATATGGTCAAGACTCCGAAGACGCGTACCTCACACCTCAGGGGCTGATGGGAAGAAAGTAGGCAGGTGATGACAGTTTCTCCCCAGGAAGCCCATTGCTGTGTTACAGACCCCTGTTGTGCCAGGAATCCAGCTGTGTAATTTGATGGTATTAGTTTTAGTAGCCATAGAGACATCCGAAAGGCTGTCATTTGAGTTATCTAGCAGCCCTTGTGTTACCACAGCTTGGCCATGTGGTGTAGCCTAGCCATGGAAAGCCTTCCGCATTAAAGCTCCATGTTGGTCATTGTCGGTCACTGGGTTAGACTTCGGCATAACAAATTCTAAAAGTAGGCCAAGTATTAGAGCGTCATAATAGAAGTATATTGACTGCTTTTACGTATTATTCTTCAAAGAGGTAACAATTTGTTTAAAGGTCATTCATCAGTAGACAATAACAGCTTCTGCTATTCTTCTGTAGAGGTTTGTGACCTTGCAGGTTGGGTATCAGCCTCGCACAGAATGGAAGCCCATAGCAGCAAAGCTTGAAGTGTCTTTCTGCTAAGGCATTATCCATTCTTCCTCTTTGTGTGCAATCCTGTGTGATAAAGAATTTGTTAATGATGACAAATGATGTCGGGCAGGATCTTGTAATTCCTTGCTTTTCACTTCCTGAAGTAAGTTTCCTATTTTTTTCACCTGCTAGAACGGCCAGACCAAAATAAATTCTTTCTGGTACAAACCGCAGTCTGGAAAACATTATTTGGGGGTAACTGATTTTTTTTATTTTCCAAGGATTAATCATTTTGAGTAATATTAGGTAATTTGGTTTGACTTCTGAAGAGACTACCCCCATCTATGCCATGAGTAGTTTTGATAAAAGAGGAATATTTTTAAAGCTTCTTGTTCTAATAATATTAAAAATGTTTCTGTCTGCTTGAAGAACATAAAATTATTTCAGACAAACTGCTTTGTTGCCCCAAGATTACCAGGAA
>NW_009627086.1:0-16964 GCF_000690535.1 Cariama cristata
TCCTCTCGCAGATAGAAACAAAGAGGTCATGCTGCTGGCATCCAAGGAGCTACACTGGTCTAAAATTAGTGTAAGTAAAGCAAGGACAAGAAAGGAGCGGACACATATGGAAGAGGGGATGGCATAAACAGGGGGCTCTCCGGCGTCTGCAGACCGCCGGTGTGGCTCTGGCAGCTGACAGCATTGCACAGTCTATTTTTGCATCCTCAGGCATGTGCTCTCTCTCTTAAAAAACCCGATAAAATAAAAAATAGCTCTTCCCGAGAATCCTGGGACAGGTGAAAAATGTAATCCCCAGACCAAATGGCCGACAAAGATGTCTGTTAAAAGCTTAAAATAAAACTGTTGCTGGGGAGAAATGAAAGCTTAGGGTTGGGAAGTGTAACAAGACTTGTAGTATGTAATTAAAATTGAATTGATCAAGACTAGCACTCATTACATGGGGTTTGGGTGGTTTTTTTCCCCGAACTCCCAGAACTATGAAGTTCTTTGAGAACTTCAGTGATCAATAACCCATTACAATAGTGACACAAACTCTGAACCTAATTACCAGCAACAGCACAGTAGAGCTTACCTAATGAGTTAAAAGAATTATTGGAATGGGCAAAAGTGTGTGGGGTTAGTATCGTCTTTTTAATATATTTTTCTCTGTATACCTTGATCTCTTGAGTGCAACAGAATTCAGGCTAAAAAGGAGGATAATTAGAATTGTATTTTACGAAACCTCAAACTGCAAGCACAGCATCTATTTTTCACTGCTTGGATAAAATTCTGATTTTCTGGAATACAAGAAGCCCCTTGTTTTACAGCGTGGCTCCTAAACCTTGCTGCCTTTCATTCTTAATGAAGCATGCAGATGTACAAAATTTGTTTTCCTTCTCCTTAAGATGCTTCTGTGTATAGGGACTTTTTTTTTTTCCGCCTTGTATTAAAGTGAGTCTATGCTGCTGGAATCTCAAAATTCCAGAATTAAAACTTGCTTATGTCCTATTCTACAGAAGTTATGAAACCCGTTGCCTGTCATGGGCTTTGGATCAGGTTTAACATCCATCCATCTATCCATCCGTCCAAATAAAGTGTCGGAAGTAAGAGTGACCCTGTCCTCTGGATCTGCCCTCCTGTGAAGTCTCAGGCAGATGCACATGTTAGTAGGACAGAAGAACGCTCTAACATTAATGCATCTGGTAGTTCATATTCTGGTAACTTTGTTGTTTCCTGAACATTAGGTGGTTTTATTTCTTTTTAGAAAAATTTTACTTGTGATGTGTTGTCTTTCTTACCATTCTTCAGTATATTTAAGTCATATATTTGTTTGGGGAGAACAGCGGACACAAGTTTGCGCTTACTGTGACTTAGTGGTCAAAACCCAGATATGACAAATATCTGTCTGTTGGCAGCTTATCTGTAATTTGCTGGCTGATGCGTACTGGAGTCTGCTGCTCGAATGAAGGTTTTCTCTGCACTAGTCAACTCAGTAGCCAGTTGGTTATCTGTGGGCAAAGGACGGAAAATCCATCTTCGAACTGAAGTAGTTTTACGCTTTTTTGCTCACAGTTTCCAGCAGGGCTGAATGGCTGGCTGGAGAAGAGGGGAGCGTGTGCCTGAGCTCCCCCAGAAGAGCATCTCCTGTTGCAGCTCTCGGAGGCAGAACAGACACTCGGGGAGATCCCTCGGCTCCATCCTCTTCTTGCCTGCGAAAGCAAGAGACATCAGCACTTTCTTTCCTGATTTACCTGTATATTAAATACCTGTACATATAAATACGTTTCTTCTTGAGAGGTATCAAGTCTTGATTATGAAACATGTAGTGATGGTGGACTCGCTGCTTCTCGGCTTGGTGTTATCCACGCTAATTGAGGTTGTTTGGGTGTTCTCATTTGAATTTTTCAAATTTTTCAGCATCCAGTCATTTATTCCTCTTGCACCTTTCAGTGCGAGATTGAAGAACTCTCCAGTGCTATTTTTTCCTGAAAATAATCAAGGTGATATACTGTAATCAAGCCATGTCTCAGTCGTCTTCTTGCTAAACTAGGATGAACTTTTTTCAGTTTCTCTCTGCCAGCCCTTGAACCCTTTTTTGGTATTTTCCGTTGTTCTTCAGGTTTTTCTTAAACAACGAGGAAGAGGAATGGATGCTATGTACGCGTCCCCACCTCTGCTCCCCACCGTCCCTGTCCCTGAGGGACTCACCAGCAACCGGTGGCCTCGCTGTAGAGATGTGCTGCCCTGGGAGATGGCTTGGCTTGGAGACAGGGAGGCCTCAGCGGACGTATGTATACGTTTATACATAATGATTTTCAGAGATGCATCCGTAAATTGTCTAGGTACCTGCTATATGTGACTGAGTCCATTAAAATGAACATGTAACGAACTTCTCCAAAATGCTAAACCAGGAAAATGTCTTGATTCTTCCCTTTATACCAGGAAGTTGCGAGCTTGGTATTTGTAAAAAGGCAAAAAATTCCACCCAATTTTAGCTATCAAAGCTGAATTTGGCTTCTAAGGTTCATTTAATCACTACAACGGCTTAGTTAGAGAGGACGCTGCAGAAAGGTAATTTATCTTTATTTGTCAGCTCCCCAGGGCTGAGTTCTTTTGAAGGGCAAAAGTGAATAGGAGGTAAGAATAAATTGTAAGCTGTCTAATTTTTGACCTGTGATTTCTTTCAGACATTATGTTTCGGGAGTTTTCGAACAGTGATGTCAGGAGACCATCGGTGAAACCTGTAAGGTGTTGCCGGCCTGCGATTTGGTTGAGCCTGTGAAATGCCATAGTGGTTCACACATTTTAACCAAGGAAAAAGTGTACAAGGTTTAAAGGGGACGGGAATGAGTAGAGTTCTCTGCAGATCTTTATAGTTATGGTGGGGCACATTGATTGAAGCAGTATAAATTGGTTCGATGAAACTACATTTTCACTCTCTTTCAGTGTGGCAGCAGCAGCATGAGCCTCATCCAACGCCCACCAGTCAATAGAAAGACTCCTCTTGATTTCAGAGGGTCTCGAATCTTATTTAATGAAAATGTCACTAAAGACAGCTTGCTCATGTCCTGGCTAATGTTGTTGTAAGGGAAACTACTTCATGCTGTGCATTTAAAAATGGGTCGCTTTTGTGGTTAATGCTGATTCCTAGGAAAGCTACCCTTGAGCTAGGTCATCTCTACACATGGACAGAGCGCTTCATCTCAAAGGGTTGCAAAATCGTCTGCCAATTAGAGGAGTTAATTGGCACGTAAAACCCCACTAATAAAATTATATGATTGCAAAAATAAAATTGCATTTGAGAATGCACTTGTTAACATTTCTAATAATAACTTTGCTCACTTGCATTGTGCTCCAGGTTTGGTTTTGTGGTTGCATTGTCCTGCTCTGATGCCACTTTCCAGGTTGTGGTCCAAGCATCTGATCCAAGCACTTAACTCATAACCTTTTTCTTATTTGGCTCTTAAGTTGGAACTATCTGAATCCAAAGCTTAACAAGTGCATTTTCCAGTCCCACTATAGGCAAAGCTAAAACGTTGACAGGCCAGTCGTAGAGAAATCTTCCAAGAATGGTCATTCTCCATAGGGCTAGGTCTTGGCTGCCGGAGCGAGATAACTGATGAACATCAGCAGTTTGGCTGGAAACTGGTGTTGTGGAGGTGACAATCAGGTAGGTTCTACCATTCTGTTGGTTGATGAAATCATGCTTGTTCACAGAATATAGTGTTGGCATGATTTAGCTACCATCAAAACTGCTGGAGTTAATGTCACAGTTGGATTTAGCAGTGAGATCGTTAATGTACTTCAGCTATCTCACCCTAAAACTTTCTACCTTTATTCGTAGTGAAGCCAGACAATTCAAAATTTCTCATACAAAGTCAAATGCCACCTATATCCCATCTCCTCCAGGAAATCAGACGTCGTCTTAGAGAATTAACTAGACGTGTATATAAAGCGTATAAATTGGTGTCAGAGCTCTCAGTGTTTTGGGTAGCTTATAGCTGACGCTGTTTCATTATAATATGAGTCCAACAATAAATTCTGGGTTCCCCATGAAGTGTGTCTAGATATATGTGTGGAAAAACTTTATCATAACATTTACCTTTATTATGACTTGACAAAATGCAGTGAACTAATGCTTACTAGTGAAATTATTTTAGATACAAACTCCTAAACTTAGGGTTAGTTTTGATAAATGTCATTGATCACATATAGCATGTCTTTGATTGTCCTTAACAGAAATGGTTACGGATGCATGAGCAAAAACTGTTTTTCTAAAGCAGTAGGAGGACCTTAGCTGTAATAATACTACTACTTTAAATTAGAATATTAGGCTTTGATTACAGGCAGTGTCTTGCAGTTAGCGTTCACACATTTTGCTGTATCACATTATGGCATTTATTTTACATTCTCTCATTGTTCTTTGAACAGTTCAGTCTGGTGAATGGGACCGAAGAGGTAAAAGTCATCTTGAATCTGTTTCCTTGAAGAAGAGCATTCAGAAGGTAAATCTGACTTTTTAGGTATTGTCATAGCTGTAGATTCTTTAGTTCCCTTTTTCGTTTTTCTTTTTTGTATTTCGTACTCTCCTGCCCATGTCAATTTTTCCCAAGGTATCTTGATTTACCAGGGATATAGCTAAACAAGTTGGCCTCGTGTATGGTGACAAGAGGATACAAGCAGAAAAGGGCAAGTAGTGTGCAGCAGCATTTGTTTCTAGCACATGATCAACGACAAATTTATGGTGATGCTTGGTTTTATATTGCCCATTTAAAGCGGTATTCATCCATGGTGGTGAGCAGACAGCACACACAAATTTCCAGTTTAACGAGGTTCAACTTCATTCACTTTTATGTGAGTCCTCTGTTCCTTCTGCTCCAGCCTGGAGGTGTCGGGGAGCTTCTGCAGCCACCACCGTGCACGACAGAGCAGCAATGAACTAGTAGGGATGGGATGTGAAAAGTGAGATAGGTTGAAAGCCCTTTGGGAAGCTGGGGCAGTAATTAAAGCTGGCAGTAATTAAGCATGTCCTAGCACAGGCAAGAGGAAGATCCACTACGATCAGCAGAGGCTCTTGGCTCTCCCACCTGGTGGGTAACACAGGACAGGTCCCGGAGGGAGCTGATGTTTATGTCTGGATGCAAGATTGTGTAACTGCCCTTCTCCCTTCTTCTGGGGGAGAAAGAGGCTGAAGCAGAGCTGGGCACAGCTCGAGGTGCACAGCACTCATACCTTTCAGTTGTTTTTGTCTTGGGTATTTTCAGTTTTCATCCATAAGTTTGGATTATGGATAAGGAAGCCCGACGAAACAGGAGGTACCAGGAAAAACCCATGCCAGGGCTGCCCGTAGCAGCCTTCACGCCGTGCTTCAGGCTCTGCCACCTGCAAATACTCAGCAGGATTTTCTGCTCTGTACTTGGGCACTGCCACAAGAGCAGAGACCCAAAGAGATTCGAGGATGTTCTGTAGAAGGAAGGATAGCTGATAGGATCTGTATGTATAGGCATAAAGTGAGCTGTTCTCTGCCTTTACCACCTTCCTAGCTTTAAGTAAACTATAGTAAATTCGCTAAAACAGAGTCACAAAATAATGCCAATTCACTGTCTTTTTACTAAAATCTTCTTTCTGTCCTTCCTGCTCTTTACCATAAAGTTGAGGAGTTTTAAGTGAGCGTAAAAAGCTGCAGACACTGAGGCAGCCCTGCATACGACCCTGGAAAGGATCCGCAGCAAGCGGGGCTGGGGCTTGTGCCATCCCTGAGCACCTCAGCCCTCGTCAGCCACTGCTATTAAATGATTCCAGAAATAAAGATCTTTGTTCCAAAACCATTTTAGGTTGCTAAGTGACAGCAGCGTACTTGCCTTTTGCATTACTCACTAAACCCAGCTTCTAAAAGCAAGGAAACGAAAAGTTAAAGGCATGATAAAATTCAGAGTGCCAGGTATTAAATGCGTTATCCTTACTTGGGGACAGAAATGCCCATTTCAGCTCACGTAAAGGCCAGACCTCCATCTCAGGGCGGCTGGTGGGGAAGCCCTGGGTAGTTAAGCCCTTCAAAGCGGCGTGTCCCTTCCAGCGAGGGGATGCTCCGGGGGCGAGAGCCAGGAGATCACACTTTTATCAGGCCCTGTGCTTGTCTTTTCCTTCTGAAAGTATACAGGCTGTGGTGGAAGTTGCTCAAAAACATTTTTCAATGTCCTGCTGCTGTTTTTCCTTTTTGCTTCACTCCCAGAAATCCAGGTATCGCTATAAACGGTGGTATTTCTAGATGGTGCACGGGTTTCTCCCTCTGAAGTGCCCCTTGAACATCAAAATGTGGGTATGTTTTGTTTTCTCTCTCTAGTGTGATTTGCTTTAGAGGTAGAAAGACAGCAATGCACATTTTAAAAATATAATGATAATTAAAAAAGAAATCCAAAAGCAGCTTTCAAATTAGGCCTGTGTTAAAACGATGTGGCATCATTCCTGTGGTCCATAGCAAGGAGAGGAGGAATTCAGGGCTGAATTATTTTACCTTTGGGAACGTCCTGGTCGTAGCGTGGTCCTTAGGTCTATAGAGACAAAATCAAGTGGGTGACACCTCAGCTCTTCCCCTGAATTTAGTACCATGATTTAATTATCTTAGTGTGCAGGGGAAGATGAACTGTGCCAGACAAGCGTCAAGAGCTGCACATTGCCTCCCTGGAGAAGGGGCTAGAGTTGAGAGGGACTGAAGTAGGATTTCTTAGTAAAAGCTCATTAACAGTGCCGGCGTCACTTGTCCCAGCGTTAACTATGACAAATATATATATTTCATGATCACAGGAAAGTGCTATTCAAATATAAATAATTCCTTCTGTACAGCATACTTGAAAAGAAATTGTCAGATATTTTCAGTCAACAGCAGTTGGCTTTGTAAAACTGCTCATCAGCTGTGATAAGCTATTAGGGGAATGTTTATGGACACATCGAAAATAAACTCCAAAAAGCATCCATCATCTTTATTGCCCCTTTCCAAAGTGAAAGGGTTTATTTTGTTGCTGGAAAGGTTTGCAAAGGACCGACTGAAACTGGAGAAGACGGAGATAATTGATAGGGTTTGATAGAAGAAATGAGAGAGAATTCATGTTCCCATTGTAGTGAAAATGCTCTGCAAAGTCTCCAAACCACAGAATTCTCTGAATTGCAGGGATAATCTGATGCTTTGTTACTTCGGTTTAATATAGGTCTTAACACCCCACTCCTCCCCCTCAAAAAATAAATTTTAGCACCTCTAAGGTCAATGCGCCTCGAAACCATTTGCAAAGGAAAGGGAAGAGGCTTTGTCATTTCAGTAGCGGTTGGGATGTTCTGGGCTGGTTTCCAAAAGTCTCCAGAGTTTGTTGGTGTCTGAAGGCAGAGATGCTCAGCGGTGCGGGAGGGCCGTGAGAGATGCCCACCCAACACCTCGCTCTGTGCGCTGTCTGAAACGCCCGTAGCTGCTGCCAAGGTCAAGGTCTGCCCAGATGGGTTTTAACTGGATCGCTTTGTTTATTATAACCAGTGCTCTTCAAAAGACTGCGTTTTGTAAAAACACTCTCGGTCTGTTCTCTGCGAGTTGTTAAGTGCTCTGGAGTGTAGGAACAGACGAGGTAACGAGGATACCGGTGTATTCTGCGAAGGTGCTTGGGCTGGGCTGTTACGCTTCGTACCGCTTTAAAAACTCATGCTCCGCAGGCGGTAGGAAGTCGCTTAAAATCAGCAAAAGCTGCAAAAATTGAAACGAAACTTTAAAATAACAGTCATATTGTAGGTATGCGCTGCAATCTATTGTGCCTTACCTGATGTGGTAATTACTACCGTTACAGAACATTTTAATTACAACAGTGAGTCAAACTTCTGGATCTCATGAAAGCTCCTGACTACAAAAACTACATAATATATGCGCAGATACACTTTTTCTGCTAATATTTTCCTTCCTTTGTATTTAGCTGCTAACAGAGACCGATTGCTGTTGTCACATCTCCTACTTGTTTAAAAGTTTCAAGGTTTTTCCAGCATTGTGTGGAAAACAGAAACATTTTCTTTATAGACTTATTAGATCGTCAACGGGCCCTCGTTTTATAAACTTGCTTTTAAAATCTAGCTGGGCAGAGAAACTATTTGATATAATGATTCTGCAAGCTGAGAAGGAGAAGACTGCAAATTCAAGTTTGAGTCATTTAGCAGATTTACAGACGTCTTCTCAGGGTGAGATTAGAAATAATGCCGGTCTTTAAAGGCGAACTTGGAGAACATGACTGGAAACAGCTTTTCAAAGCTGGTGAATGCTAACCTCAAACAGTGGATTGCTAAATGAAATTATGCACCCCACTCTGTTCTTCAGTTGGTTCTAAAAACAACAGTGTAGAAGATAAATCAAAATTAATTTTGCACACCGTGGGGAATTCCTAATGGGAAGCTTGTGTAAAACCTTGTGCATTCAAGATTCACTCTTTCAGGTTTTCTTTTGTTGCTGCATGTTTTGCAGAGAAATTCAGTGATAATAAGCATTTTCAATAACTGGCCTTTCAGTTTGGGCTACTGGTACTTTTTGTTGCAAGCCTTACTTTTGCTCACAGCCTCAGTCTCCCTCTGCCTCGCGCACTCAGCGCCGCCTCTAAAAACCCATCGCCACCCTAAAATCACATCTAAGTGTGATTTCAGAGCCCAGCCTTAGCTGAGCAGCAAAACCACAGGGAGAGCCGGGAAGAAGGCCCTGGGTGAGACGCGACCTGGAGCGGGTCACGGAGCGTCAGCGTCAGCCGGCGGTGGTGGGAAGGCCAAGGTCCGACGGCAGCGAGCGCCGGGGGGCTGCCAGGGGGGAAGAGCAGGGAGAAGGTGAACTGTTAGTGTAGGCTGCAGGGAGGTGGTACAATATTTATACTGAATATTTATAAATTGGTATTCATGAGCCCATGCTTGTTCTAAGAGCGCTAGCGTATACCCACAGGTATTTCCCTTTGATGTTTTTTTAGTCTTCAAGATCAAAATCAACCTTGTGGCTAAAAACATTCTTTGCAAAAAGTGCTCGACCATCTGCGAGAAACTGTTGGATTTCTCTAATCTGCATAGCAGGTGCTCAGCCACCCCCAAACCAGGCGTCCTGTGTGACCACCTTTCCCTATTAAAAACCCTGCCCAAGAAGGATGTGATGGATAACTGGTGTGTGTTTCAAAAAAACCAGTTGTTTTCATTTTTTGGTTTTGTTTGGTTTGGTTTTTTTTGGTGAAATCCCCAGAGCTGTTGCTCCATTTGCCTCATTGGCGTGCAGGTGTTTGGGTAGGTCCAAAGTGAGGATAACGGAGCCCGTAGTGGCGAGCGTTGCCGTCAGCTGTGCGTACAACCTCTGCGCATGGTGGGAGCCCTCGCGGGAAACGAGGCCGTGAATGAGGACGATGGCAACATGTGTGCCCAGGCGGGGGTCCCGCATGGGAGAAATTAGAGGACACCACTTTCAGGACACCGGTGGTGAAAGGGAGATGATAAACGTGTGTGTGGGAAGGAATAAAGCCAAAATGTTATGCCCTCACCTACAGCCAGGACAATAATTCCTGCAGATTGCAGAAAAGCAGGGACATTGCACGTTATTATTTATTTATGACTTGCTACTTTATTGACATGGAAAACAGTTTTGGAGAGCAGCTGATACAGGTTTTGCAGTTTAATTTTTAGCTGCATGGGGTTGGTGTGTGATGAGAATCTCACCTGATGGGCTGTAAAAGATGCTTTTATTATTCTTTTCTTTGTTATCTCTCTGGAAGGTTCAAATTGTGCTTGGGAAAATGAAGAACAAAAATATGCACAATGACTAGATTAACTACCTGGCAATAACACTACAGCTCTTTTCGGGATCACTAAGGCAAAATTAGTTCCTTAAAACATGCCTCAAACCCAGAAATCTTTTTACTGAGAAATTAATGAAATGGTTGACAAAAAGGAATTGTTAAGTCCATCATCTTATTAAATCCGTCACGCCACCATGAAATAAAGCTTTAGAGTCATGCAGTTTATGTTATGTGAACCAGATTCCATGCTTTCATGGCTTTACTAGAGAAAGCGTTGTGTTCAAAATCCATAGCAGGAGGGGACATATAGTGGACCTATTTTCTGTGAAAATGAGGTGCAGCACCTGAGCAGACCATTTCCATTAAATGTTATTGTCTGCCTTAATGGAAAAGCAGCAAATAATTATTTTGATTTGGGTTTTACGTTTCTGTTCTTTGTACTAGTACAAAGTAAGGGATTTGGGTTTAGGGTCTTTTAAAAGGTTATTGCAATCGGTTTCTCATTTGTTCTTTGTATTCTTGCAGTTGTTCTTGGAAGTAGGAAAGATTTGGGGTACGAGAAGGAGGCACAGGTACCGGAGGAGTTCCTGGTATGTGTAGATCCCCGACTGTTCCTTTCTGCCTCCTGACGTGGAGCAGGGGGGCCTGATTCTTTCCCTTCTGAAAGCAAACCTGGTTGTGGTCCTGCCTGCACCAGCACAAACCAGCACAGAGCTGGGCCGTTCCCCCGCCCTTGACTCCTGTAGCATCCCTCCAACCCACGCCAGCATTCACCCCGAGTTCGGGAATTCAGTACCAAAGCGCTGGGCACTGCCGGTGGCATGAGGGGCAACAAAATCTTGCTTGAATTCCTATTTTTGGCTGGGAGTTTCCAAGCTGTGTAAGGAGTTTGTCTGATTCTGAGCATCCACATAGCCTTAGATGCATTTGGCAATCACATTAGTAAAAATTAAGGAGGATGTCTGTGGAGTGTAGGAAAAAAACTGAGAGTAAATGGCTCTATACTTTAGAGGCTGTATTATTGTAATCTTTTCCCAGAGTGAAAAATCTCACTTAAAGGTTCATGGGAACATCTTTTTCTGAAACACAAGTTCTTACTTTAGGTTTTACTGGTGGTATTAAAAATACGTGTTGGAACGATAACACTTTGTAGTTGTAGAGTAGCTATTAACCAGAAAAAAAATCTCGATTTAGAATGTTTATCGTTTGCAGATACAGAAATTGTACCACCTGCTGCTGAAAAAAAATGAAGCATCAATGAATGTTATGGGAACTGCTCTATGGCAGCTTCTAGTAGGGGAAGGCTTTTCAGAAGTTGCTGACTAAGCAAGCAGAGTAGTGAGAATACCATTGAGTCATTTAAGGTCCCTAGGAGACAGGACCTCAGTTTTACACCTTGATAGAAATATGTCCAAAAGTATGTTAAAAAAGGCAGAAAACAAATCTTACTGCCAACTTTCTGTGAACAGGACGCTTGCCGAGCTCACGTACACACTGCTGCTGTTGTGGTGTTAGGGGTTTTTTTTGTAAGCAGTTACTTTTATCTCACTCGTCTTCGGCTGTCCCATTTAAATAACTTTTGCATGGGTTTCTGCGACTTTGCGGTGTCCACACAGGATGCGCCTGTTGTGCCAAACAGAAACGGCCGGGATGGCGACTCCCTGTGCGCTCCCTTCCCGTCACCGGTTGCTCTTAGAGCTTCTGATTTTCTTCTGCATCAGCGCTGGCCTGCAGCATCCTGAAAAATGCTTCGGGCTTGTCAAGTGAACTGGTCCTTCGAGCGCTTTAATGCATTTTCAAAGTAATACATTGCTAATTAACGTGTAAACTCCTTGCCACCATCAATAAGATGAATCGGTGTTTTCTTGATTCTTATGCACAGTTTATGGTAATTTTAAGCCCTACAGAAAGTGGCTGTTTCCATGAACAAATGTGGATAATTAGTTGTAGATAGTTATTATGCAAATTTAGTAATCTGCACCTTTGAAAGGAAGTGGATGAGCAGGTTGAGCATAACGCCCAGATTTTGGATGCAAATGGAAAAGCTGTTACAGTGTAACCTGCCCATGCTTAAGATCAGCTGCAGAAATTAATTTGGGAAATCAACCCCAGAAATCAGCACAACCGATTCTCCCTCTCCAGGTGTGAGCGTGGCTGGGGTCGAGAGGCTCGCGAGTGAGCCCGGCCATTTCCAACTGGCACTTCCCCGCTTGCCGTGATAAATGAGCAAGCCACGCTTCCAGAGGGGAGACGGTAACTGCGCGGCGCTGACAGCATTCGGGTTAATGTTCTGGGTAATTATGGAGACGAGCTCTCTAACTAGCTGTACGGCACAGCTCTCGCAGCTGCAGGCTGTGCCGCAGAGCTCGACTCCTACCTTTTAATTTAAGAGCGTGGATGGGGCAATAAATGGATCAAACCTGCCACGGGGCCGCGATAGCAACTCGCAGGGCATGCTCGTTCCGGGCGGCTCGGCTAATTAGCGACTTCAGCCGAAGGGCTGAGAGATTGCGGGGGCTCTCGTGCTGTGCTGCCCTGATTTTGGGGGCCTGTCTCAGGTTTGTCAGAGTCTCTTTGTGCTCAAAGACCTATTCTTTAAGCAGAGCACTGAGAGTGGCCTGGCTGGGCTGGAAGAAGAGTTTGCAGCTCACGCAGAGGCTGTGTCTGAAATAACTGTGTTGCGTTTCAAAGCGTGTGCTTTGGCATCGCTCCTTGCTCTTACTGCCTAGGAAGGGCTGGTGGGAGAGTCCCGTTGTGGCGGTTTTTTGACCAAAACCTCACTTCAGTGAAATTGAAAGGTTTGGGCAAGTATTGATATTTTGAGTTTTGTTTAGAAAAATCCTGACTGTCTAGATAATATTCAATTTTAATGCTTTTACATCTTTTCATTTAGGTTTCATTTGAAATGTTTTTTAAAAGAGATACATAAATACTTTCAACAGGCTGAATTGGAAAGGAATGTTTTGGGTTATGAGACTGAAACATTCAAACAAAGCCCAAATTTACTTCTTTTTTCTTTTATTTGCAGAGTTCAGCACAGGACACCTCATACATGTCTGCTCCATTTTGAAACTAAAATTCCTTCAAATGCAAGATCCAGTTCCTGAACGTCATTCCGGTGCTATCAGACGTTGCATCCATCCCCATGAAGCGGTTGAGGTGAGGATGCAGACATGCACACCGGCGCTGCCGGAGACCCCGCACCGATTCTGGGGCCCCAGCTGCTGCCCGGAGCCCACTGGGCTGGAAGCAGGTGGTGACACTGGCCAAGCTGGTGAGTCCCTCCAGGATAGCTTTGTGCCAATGCCGTTCAATGTATGTTCTTATAGACTGATTTCTTTTGTATCAGTTGGAATTTTGTTCATCTGGGCTGTCTCGGCTTCATCATTGCTCTAAGCAATCAAGAGCTGACTATTAATTAACATTGAACGGAGTAACAGATAGCAACACGCTTTAGATATATTTTTCCTATAAGAGACTTTCCTGTTGCCATACAATTTGTGATTTATGGTAATTTGGGATTTCTATTCCCAAGTATCTCGGCTTCTGCCGCTCAAAAGTCCTCTCAAAGTGCACCGGCAATTGCCGATCGGTACCAAAACCCGCATTGCTTTTGCGGTTGTGGCCCTGGCAGGGGTCTGTAATTGCACACTCGCTCTGCCGCCAGGTCTGCTCGAAGGAGGGCTCGTGCCTGCGACGGAGGAGGCTTTCAGAGGGCTGTGCTGTTATGTGACTATGTTGTAAATGTAACTTTGAAGGGGACATCCCTTGTTCTGCCATATGGTATTCGGGGAAATCCTTCATATCCCCAAAAGCCAGAGGTCTGGCTACCACATCCCAAAGAGGGCTGAATTGCTGGGCCCAGGTCGGTCACTGGTTGACCGAAGTCACCCCGTGCCCCCCACCGCTCCCCACCGGGCTGGCTCTCGGGCAGCCCTTACACCAGCCCTGCCGCTTGACCAGCCTGGTGCTGGGCTCAGAGACGAGCTGGGGTTCTAAACCACGCACACATGCTTGGGGAAACTCGTACATGGGGAAGGTTTGTTGTGTTGTCCACAAGAAAATAAATACAACGAATGGAGATGTTTGATGGTAAGGGAAAACAGGCTTTGTCCTTGTCCTGGTTCAGGCCTGGCTTCCCCGCAGTGCAGTGCTGGGAGGTTGAGCCGAACCTACAAGCACAGATAAACACAGCCCGGGATCCGCTCGGCTTTCCTGGCAAACCTCAGGGGTGTCCCGGAGCGTGGGCGAGCTCCCGGATCACTCCTCGCTCTGCCCAGGGCTTGGGGGAGAGCGGCTCCTCTGCTTGTACCCCGCTGCAAATCAGGGGGGCACCGGCCGGCACCCACTTCATGAATACCGAATAAAAATGCCTTATGATGTTTTCTCGAGAAACAAAAGGGCAATCAGATGGATGTAGGATACAAATGAGGCAGCACGTCCTAGGCTCTTGTTTCTCTAAAGGAGGACAAAGCAAGTTATATTTACATTATGCGACCCGTGCCCTGACTATCAATATTTTGAAGCTTCTACACAAATGCACTGAAATCTTCACCTGAACTTTGTAAAACTATATTATCACTCAATCTTTTGATTATCACTGGGGAAAAAAAACACATTTCCATAACAATAGCACTTAATGACCAGAGACGGTGAAAATTCAAGGTCTAATTTTATACATGGAAATAAAGATACCACTTCTCTGCCGAAATATTTGAAACTTGTTTTAAGAAAAGATGTTGGTGAACAGATGGCCGCCTCCTGCCATACATATTCATGAGTGCATTTATTTCATTATGTCTTCCCCTAGGAAACTCAGCACTTCAGCTTTTATAAGTTTGCCTGGCCATCAAATTGAGCAGTCAGAAGCCCTCTGTCAAAGCTCTGTTGCTGTAGAAATTGGAGAAAATATGTGAAAGGCTTTAGCACTTTTGTCTTGACTTTTATCACCAAAACACCTGTTGTTTCGGGATTGAAAGCGGACATTTTATCAGGTGTAATGTATGTTGTCTTTGGGTGGATAAAGTGACGTGTTCGTTTTAACTCAATTACTTTTACCTTAATTTTGTGACATCCTTGGCCAGTGCCGCTTAGTAACTTTTAGAGGGCTGAGACCTCCGGGCTCAGCGTGTGGCAGGAGCTCCCGCTGCAACCCAGAGCTGCCAAAACCTCTTCTGGGGGAATAAGTCCTGTGATTCCCTGCTTGATCTATTAATTGCCCAGGATAAATTTTACAAAGCAGCAATTGCTTAGATCACAAAGGGAAGTAAAACTTACAGATAGAACTACAAATACAATTTGAAGTGTCTTTTCAGATAGGAAAACCTGTTGTTAAGCACTAGTGAAAGCTGAATATACTTCAAGGATTATTTTTAATCTACTTTTAAGCCTTCCATGTGAAATTTTAGACTTTTTTTAAAGTTTTACCGAAAGAGAATTTCTCCCCCCTCCTCCCCCATTTTATCTTTTTCCCTGCAACATCTAATGTCGTATGAGAGGATAGGCATCGCTTTCTCTAAACACTGACTGCATTTGGCTTTTTTGCTACCGTGCAGTGTGTGCAGCCCTAGACGGGCTCTGACGGACACCAGGAGCACTCCGTGGTAGCTCCGCGGCGTTGCAAGCTGCCGCAAGCTTCCTCCACCCCAGCGGGCAGAGCATCCTCTGGACAGGCTGAGCCACCTTCTCAAGGGTGAAGACCATGAGGTCTGGCAGACAGCAATGCCTCCTCGGGAGGTTTGGTCGCCAGTCGTTGGTCCGCTGATGGGAGATCGGCTGTGGGCGTCAGAGCTCCGGGTGGGTCTGGGGATGGGGAGACTCTTGGTCTGAGCGAGGGGACAGAGGGACTGATTGATAGCAGGGCCGGCGTCCCTTGGACTTCCTTAGCCTTGCATTCAAGAGCTACCTCTTTTTTTTCTTTTTTTTTTTAAGGCAAGTTTAGCAGCTGGTCCTTTGATTTGCAAAACAAGGTTTAGTTCTAAAGAATAGGCCAAGACTGAGGGAATTCTGTAGGTTTGGGACTTGAAATTGCTTTTATCTTTCTCTTTTTGTAACTTCATTCCTTTCTTTCGGGCCAGAAGTATTTTTGTGCGCTCTTCAAAAGTAGGACTGCTGTTGTTACTTGGGCTCTAAAGAGACGGAAAACTGAGTGCCTCAAATGTGCCATTTAAATTCAGATCTTTTGCAAAGCTTGAAGGGAGGAAAGTTTTTTAAAAGTTTCCTACTTGGCCATAATCGACCATTAGCAGGGTAAAACACAGAAATGTTCTTTTGGGGACCTTAGCTGAAGCTGAATGAGATTACAGCTGGCATAACGCAACAGTTTAAGCTGTCAACTGTTTGAATACAGACAAAATTTGACCATGACAGTAGAGAGTCGCCAGTATTCTATGTTACTAGTTTTCTAGAAGTAAAAAATATGTTTAATATTCTCCCATTTGGTTTATGTGATAAAGAGTACAGTTTAATTAACTAAAATGAGCACAACTGCGATTTTTTTGCATTATGGAAATGTCAATTTAGTGTACAGTTCCCGAAGGGTACTCAAAGGATCATTTAATTTTAAAATGATTGTAGCCTTGAAATAACTTAAAAAGCACTAATATATTTAATCAAAGGAGGTAACTGGTAATAGAGAAATAAATCATTCATGCATATAAATAGCACGGCTCCGGTGAGTGGGTGCAGCCAACAGGGAAAATATTTAGGACTAAATTGTTTCCTCTGGCCCCTTTCTGCCCATGTCAGTGGAGCTAAAAGACCTGGTCTGTTTTGTCAAAGGCCAGACAGTATTTCGAGATACGCTGTCAAATGTCTATATGCCTATCCTCACGCATAATTTCTGCATATATTATCCACACAGATTACGTATTAAGTGTTTCCTGATCTGAGAAGTTCACCGCCTCTCTAAATGTCAGAATTCAGGTTGCCTGAACAGCCTTAATTTTACCCTTTCATCTTACTCGCTGAATGAGAAATAATGAAGAAGTCGCATGCGGTTGTGCAATTAAAACGTCTTTGCTGAGACTGAGTGGAAGAAGTGGTTTTATTTCTGGTGTTTCTTAATTTATGAGGTTACCTGCCTTTGCTGTATAAATAATGTGCTTTTAGCAGTGCCTTTTCTATGTGTGATTATTTTTAAAAGCTTGAAAAAGCACAGTTGAGCATATGCAGTAGCAGGAGTGTGCTTGGCTTGTA
>NW_009627086.1:16982-23820 GCF_000690535.1 Cariama cristata
GCGGGGCGTGGTCCCGCTGCCACCGCATCCAAGCGAGCCCTGACGATGGCACCGCTCCGTGTGCCCGCAAGCACCCATGTGGGACTCGGCAAAACCAATCTCCTTTGAACTAATTCCTGGTAGTTTCAGAAATGTTCTTTTTAATTGTTGTTTTATACTTGTTTTATTTTTTAATATAAGTATACAACAGTCTGTCGTGAACAACTGGGGCTTGTGCGGTGCTCCCAGCTATTCTGAGGCAATTGAAGTTCACATCAAGTGCACTTTATGTGCACTTAAACACCTGAAACACTCAAAACCTGTAAATCTCTTGACAAAGCACCCACCGCAAATGTGTTTTTTGTTCTCTGAAGTATTACATTTTCATCTGCAATTTGCAAAATCTTGTGAGGCGCAGAAGCACTGGCTGCATCTCAGCTGGGTTACGGCTGGAAAAAAACCCTCTCCCGGGGTCAGGAGGTTTCCTGGGCTCCGTGGCCACGAGCAGGGCTCCCTTCCTCTGGCCAAGGGAAGGAAGAACCAATTTCTTGGCGATATACCTCGGGGGGTCACAGTCCCTGGGATATTCCCCTTGTCGCTGACATACCTTCCCTGTGACAGCCAGTATCTGTTTTTCTCTTAATACTCGTGGTTATAAACTCTCCGTAGCAATTCATCAGATAAAATGAGGCGGTGAGGCGATGCTCCCCATAGAAGGAAGCAGAGGCAAGGACAACTAACGTGACAAAAAGTGGTAATGCCGCATCTCCCTCGGGTGTTTTGTCTGTTATCCAGAGGGTCAGTCTGTGAGTTGGTTGAGCACAGATAGTCAAACCTGTCACGGTTTTCTTAGAAACTGCCCGTTCTAGATTATCTTTCCTCCTTGAATGAAGTTATTAAGTTAATTCAAAGATTTTCAAAGTGATTTAGTAAAAAATTAATTTCTAGAAAAAAAAAAAAAATATGGCAGGTCATAAATATAAGATACTTTCCATCTGTTCGTGGTGCATGACTCAGTGCTACTTGCATACACCTGGATAAAAGATGAATAACCTGAAAATCGTGCCAGAAGAGCTTTTTAGCTGGTTGGGATCCGGCAGGCAAGCCAAGGTCGTTCAGGATTCCTGTATAATATCGACTTGTTTGAAATGACATTTTAGTGGTCTAACTATATCCCTGGGAACGTAAATGTGAAGGAGTAAGACTGAGGAAAAAGCTCTAGTGACCTGAAATACCTACTCATCAAAGGCACTGGAAATTAAAGATTTTGATGTTCTGTTGGTGCTGGAATCTGGATTTAATGTGCTCGGGGTGCGTGTCGGGGCTTTCCCCCAGCCATGCATCCACCAGGATCCTCGCTGGAGCCAGGCACCAGCCCAGCCCTGTCCCAGCATGCCGGGACCAGCATTTATCTGCCAGAAAGGGCACTTTCATCATTCAATGTATTATTTTTTTTCTGCCCAGGAGATAACTCAGTTTGGTTCCACACCAGGGATGTGTCTGGGGTTGGGTGTTTATTCCGAGCACAAGTTTGTTTAGGACGATCGGGTGGGATGAGAAACCTGGGGTCCTCCAGGTGCTCAAATAGATGCTGAAGTGTGGTAGAAAAGCAAAAAAACTGGCTGGTAGAGAAGCAGTGCTTTCTGGTGGTCCCCAGTGAGATGTAGTTCTGCATTTTGTTTCTTTGGAAAGCAGAGGGCAAATCTATGATGGTATTATTAGACAGAAAAAGATTTTGGGAAAATGCACTCAGACATTTTAGGAAAAAAACGAAGGATCAAGTAACTACAGATGCTATAGAGCGCAGCTTTATTTTACTGCCTTGTGTGACACGCAAGTAATATCCAGTAAGAGGCTATAAAAACCTTCCATTTGGCTGAAAAGAGGTTTTTAAGTAATAATTTTGCAAGGAGTTTACCACCAGTTTCAGTGGATGTCCAAAAAAAAAAAAAAGCTATCAGCTTTAAAATTCATTACTTCGTATATTTTAGTTTTCCTTTATTTCCTCAGACTGTTAGGGAATCACAGCTGGTTTGTATCTTGCATTACGGTTTGCAATCTCTGTCTATTGTTTCAGGTTACAATTACAGCTATCATCTCGACTCTCGGCCCTATTTAGTTTTGCATCCTCTGACTTAGCTGTGTCCGGGTTGATTGCAGGGCAAGCATCATCCGTGTCTGCCCAGCTTTCAGAGCCAGAGGCCACTAACCTGGGAAATGTCCTTTAAAAAGTCCCAGCCTCGTAGGAACTGAGGCTGGTAAGTGCTTCTGAGAGACAGCAAGTTCCATGTGAGTCGCGTTGAAAAGCTTTCCTGGCACTCTCGTACGGAGAGGGAAATCTTTTTATCTGTCCCTCAGCTGGAAAGGGAAATTACCTTGAGAAATGCGGATTTGAGTGGTTGTAAGTAACAGCAGTAATAATGATGACAACAACGATCGTGATGGGAAGAAGAAGAAGAATGATAGTGATGGGAATTGTGGGAAAAAATTTGGAAGGTATGCAATAGGGGGGTACGTAGTAACAGGAGTACGTAATATAGGTGGTGGGTACCACGGAAAGAGCTGGGGTTCAGCTTCCTCTGCTCTGCTACCGCTCTGCACTACCTCTCTGTTTTTTCTCGTCTGTGGTGGCACTCCTCGAGAGGGAAGGTACAATTCTGTATTCTCTTATTTTTAAATACACAGCGGTTGGTTTAATGAGAAAGCGATTTCATAGGTAGAAATGAAGCAATTCTGTAAAAGAGCTGGAGAACGTTGTTTCCTGCACATCCATCACATTTCTTAAAGTAGTGTTGCCAAATTTGGGGATGTTACAAAATCTCACGGCCGTGGATGCCACTACAACCTGGTCTCGGTGATCAGCCCATTTTCTGGGCTCTCCAGTACATGAATCATGTTTACTTGCTGCGCAGCAAACAAAACCAACGCAAAGCTGTCTGACAAACATTTTGCTAGACTTTGTCTCTGTATTTGAAGATGAGTGTGTAGCAGGTCCTGTCCTGTGTCCCTCCAAAGTGTGGGAAGATGTTATTCTTGCTGGCATACTGTGTGTAGGAGAGTGGGGAAAAAACCAGCAGAAAAGCTGAAATGGTATTTCAAGCTAACAAATCTTTAAAAAGGCATCTATGATTAAACAGTTGTGGTTTAAATAATTTAAATTCACCGCATCCCTTAACATAGAAATGGTAAAAATCTGAAAGTACCATAAGTTTTCTGAAAGTCTGGAAGAGAGATGCTTTAAGGTGACTTGGGTTTGGTGTAACAAGGGAAGCGGTGCTGGCTGCTTCTGTCAAGGGCTGGTCTGAAAGGAAATTATTGGGGTGTGTTGGCAGTCACCAGGAAAAAGTTATGTTACATACATTTCAAGAGTTTTTAATTTAGTTCATTGGTTTGCCCCTCCCATTCCTCTCTCTAGAGACAAAAAGGAAAACCATGTGGAGGGAAGTGACCTTTTCAGTGTGGTGGAATTTAATTGAAAGAGGTTTTGTACATCTTTGTTAATTTTCTAGATGCCATAGTGTTATGTTAACATTTCCTGTAAGGGAAAAGAAGATCAAAATCCCGTCAGCCCTGGAATGCAACACCCTGGGCACGTCTGCAGTGATCTTCATGTCTTTGTGGGCTCAGGAGGAGATTTGGATGTCACGTGGACATTTTGTCTCGCAAGAAAAAAATGGTAGGTGTACACTATCGCGGTTGAAAACAAAGTGAATGTACGTTTAATGTCATGTTTTGAAGAGCCTGGCCAGCAGAAGTGTTCGTTGCTGAGTGCTGTTTCTGCTTTCTCTGCAAGAAATACAGCCATTTCTCAGGGTTGCCTGCTTTAACCCGTAAGTGTTAAGAGTGTAATGTGTAATTGCTTAAACTATCCCTTCTTACAGCATCAGCCTCTGAAGTCAGTGTCAAGTGCGGAGAGTTTGAACGCCTGGTGTCAGCTGTACCACCACGGTCAGGAAATCAGCACTGATCTCTTGTGCACACAGATTCTGTCTGATTCTCCTCTTGGGCACCTCCAAATATGCGATTCCCACAGCTCTTCAGGCGGCAGGCATGGTTTATTGGGATTTTACTGGTTTCGTCGTCCTTGAACTGGGACAGCTCTGCCCAGCACAGGCAGTGCCATCGGTTACGGTGCGGAGTGTTGCAGGTTGTGATTTCTCCGTCATGTGAGGGAACGGCCTCTATAGACTTCCCATGTCTCATCCCAGGGAATTAGTAACTAAAATCAGCTGATCAGTAAAGTTTTTGGTAAGGAAAGCTTTTAAAGAGACACTCTGAAGTGTTTCTCTATGGAAAGTGAGAAAGGGAGAGTGCCTTGCTGTTGGCTTTATTACCACTGCCGTTTCAGCTCTGTCACAGTAAAAATAAAAGCAGGCTTTCAGCGTTGGATCCTCATTTACAGGGCAATAAAATTTCAGGGGAAAGTAGCAATGCTTCATAAAAGTACAAACAAAGCAAATAACTTTCTTAGGATATGTCCAGCAATTGGAGATTATTTGAAAGGTGATAAGGAGAAGTGCGGGACGGTTACCTTCCAACTGGTAAAGCAAAAATCAATGGACATGAAATGAGCTAATGTAGGTGGAAATTTTTCACTCATGGTACTGCAGCAGGTTTTCAGTGCAGAATTTTCTGAAGAAACTTTTCATCTAATGCTGCTGATGTTTTTTCTCTTTATATTAATGTGGCTGTTGGTAATGTCAGTGTTTAACTGTACCCACATTTTTTCATGAAACGGCTAATGGGGACTTTTTATGGTGTGTGGCTATGGCTGAGCTTGGGGGGAGACACAGCCTTGCCCGAGAAGTCCTGCGGCCCAGCCTGGATGAAAAATAGAGGAATTGCTGCTGGCAGATTTCATTTCTGCCAACGTTGTTGCTGCTGCGGCTTCACGGAGGGTGGAAATGGAGAGGGTGTACGCTTTGCAGATAGGGCTACCTGGGGAGGACCGTGCGGTGAGAGCGGCCGCTCGGGCAAGGCGTTGTTCACGCAGGGATAAAACTCACAAACTCTGCTTAGAGGGATGCGAACTCCCTGTTTGCCGTGCGCTGGGGCTTGCAGACTGCAATTCCCGTTTGTTAACCCGGACACGGCAGGGCCAGATTTTGCAGCTGAAGACCTCAGGCCTGAGAAATGGTGTCTTACCCCGTGGAGTGATGCACGGCTGAGCGGAGGGGGCCCTTCGGAGCAGGCGGCACGTGGGGGCCGTGGTACGGACCCGGTTCCCCACCGGGTGTGGGTTTCTGTTTCTGTCTGAGGATCTTGCAGGCTGCAGCAGGTGGGATTTTGCAAGTCCTGTGGGATCCCAGCTGATTTCCTTTTTTTTTTTTAAGCAATACAATAGAAAAAAATGGAGTAAAAACTCCAATCTATAATGTTATATAAATATGTGGTATGGATTTGCTTTGCAGGAGCACAGATGAGGTCAAAAACTAGCATAAAACCATGGAAATAGACACAAGTGCAGATTTTAGTATGTCAACAATGTGGTGTCCGTGAGAGAAAGGATCCTAAAATGTAAGCGCTCGCAGAACCCATCAGCCGGCTTCCTACACAGCCTCGGTGTTCTGCCATCCATTTTCATGATGCTTCTCCCATCCAGCGGGAGGGGTTTGGTTAAAGCAGCGTTAGCCCTTTCATTTTGTGTCAGTGCAAGAGTTTTCCGCAGTTTTAATGCAAACTTCTTATCGATGATAAAATCAAGCAAGCAGTGTTTACCTATGATGGGCTGTATTTTGTCTCGTATTACTTCGATCCTTAGAGTGAAACCTCTTCTCAAAAAATCACAACAACAAAGGTGTTTAAAGGAGAAACAGAATGAGAGTCTCATGCCCTAATTCTTTGGGGCTTAAGCCTCTCCCCGGTTCTTCTGCGGGTTATTTCTGTAGCGCTTGGAGATGTGGGAGCGAGTCGGGATGCTTAGGTAAGAGACTGAGCATTTCCTTGCTGAAATTTGCTTGGGCAATCACAGGTTGGTGGCACAATTTTGCATATCCAGCTTTGAAATGAGTTTTCTGTTCATTAAAGCTGCACGAGATGATAAATGTCGTACAAGATGCCACCGCGCTAACAAAACGTGCTCCCTGATAGATTACGGGGTTTTTTTTTGGCAAAAAATATCTGATGGCAGAACTGCCTCTCCATCACCATCCCACCATAACCGGATCTTGCCAGGTAACCGCAGGTCCCCAGACACGTGTGGCATCTCTGGTGTCCTGTGGCCACGTGGAGTCCTGCACATCCCGTGATGTCATCAGGTGGTGGTTGATGACAGCTTAAGTCAGTTTTATCTGTAAGTTGGCTGTTGAGGTAGGCTGTACCTCCAAGCCCTGTTGGACCACGCCGAGTGCCAGGCACCAGGGCACCTCTGATGCCGCAGGTACCGCAGGGCCAGGCCGGAGCTGACGGAGGCTGGGAGAGGAGCCCACGCGGGCTGGCTGTGGGAATGCGCTTCCTTAGCCAGATAAACCCCTGGATGCATTCATCCACATAATTCATTTTGTGTTCCCAGCAAGATTAGACCGCAGTGGAGTGTTTTGTATTAGAGCTGTTCTTCCAACACACACTCATATTCATCAGGGGAGCGTTTGCAAATGATTGAGCATTTTAATCTTTTTCGTGCATTTTCTCACGTGTATTCCAGTAATGTGCATATGGTAACAGCAAGTGGACTATGACCCAAAAGGGATTTATGGGTTGTGGAACAATGCGTCCCCACTGTAATTTCTTTCTCATCTTCATCTTCTCCTGCTGTATCCACATCTAGCTTCATACTGGGGTATTCTGAAACATCATTTGTAGCAGCACTGTTCCTAGAGGCTCCCTCCCCTGGCCCGAACCCAGCCGTGTGCTTCCGCAG
>NW_009627086.1:23851-28663 GCF_000690535.1 Cariama cristata
GCACTGCTATTAATACAAATGTAAATCCTTCTCCGTGGGTAGTCAGCGTAGATCTCTGCAGTTTGTGGGCATACTGTGTGTAATGCTGTTTGCTCTGTGTGTGTATAAATGCAGAGCAAATGGTGCCTTAGCACAGAAGGACCAATGCAACGTTCCCTTCCCAACCACACATTAAATTGTGTTTTCCCCATTGGGAAGCTTTATGCTAAGCAGTGATGCTGTTGAGACATAGCTGCTCGGGAGAAATCCCTACTGGTAATGGTGACTCGCGTTGGTTGAGGTTGGTAGAACGTCTGAATTGAATTTGAGTTTCTCTTATAGTGTCCACAGAGGAGAGTGGCCAAACAGCCCCGACCATTGCGATAAACCTCGTGTTCCTCTGACCTGCTCTCTGCAGTCTCATCCCAGCCCCCTCCGTGGTCCCAGGGCATGGGCTGCGGTGCCACCAGAAATGGTAATCCAGAGGAACGCTGCTTCAGACAAAAGGCTCGTTCTCGTAAAGGCTGAGTTTATATGTTGTGATATTGGATCTTTCCTGAATTGTTCCTCATTGGGCAGCTGCAGGGACCTCAGCGTAGGTGTGACGGCACTGCTCAGGGCTCCTTCGGGTACCGCAGGGGCTGAGTTGTGTTTGCTCTGGTGGTTGGACCACCTTGGCCATTGCATGAGAGGCAGTCACCTGCTGTGTTTTGCGAGTCATTCACTTTCCACTCTAAATCAATTTTCTCAACGGTTTTTATTTCCCAGTGGTAATACTTTTACCTCTGTATCATTTTTCTACTGCAGACGTCAGTCCTAAGCCACCTTCATGCAAGTGTCTGTCTCTAGAAAATGCGTTTAACCCTTGCAGTCTGGTTACGTCTGCCTCCAGCCGGTGTCCGAACCCACCTTTGGATTCTTCTGCTGAGCGCAGCACAGCCTCAGGACCAGAGCCTGCCTCCATCTAATATTGTACAGTTTCTAGTTTCTTGTTCTCCTTCTACTGTCTTGTTCCCCAAAGGCAAATTGCCTGGTTCGCAAAGGCTGAGGCTGCTGCCTCTCAAGGGGTTTTGTTTCATTTTGGTTTTTTGAGGCAGTCAGCAAGAACAACTGGTTCTGCACTTAACTCAGTGGATAAAAGGATCTACTTCATCGACCTGTGAATATTACCCCCTTGCTTAGTCCTCACGGCGTCGGTGTGCACACTGTAAGCTGTCAATGCAGTCGGTACGTGTGGTTCATCCTTGGGACCTTTCCTTGAAGATCTGGCTGATGACCTGCTACCACTTGCTACGGGAACATGGTCGGATTTGTGCTTGTTTTTAACTTCATTTGCAGAGACGATGATAATAACCTGTGGTTCCCTTCCTACAAAATGACACATTGCAAAAAGGAGAGACAGTAGCTTGCTTTAAAATTCAAAACAGCAATCTTTCTCCAGTCCAACAAAATGATTAACTGTCTCGACTTACATTGAATAATTGCAGGCTTTCCTTCACGCTCCCATCTTTGTATTGTTCTACTGAATATCAGCTGATACATCTTTACTATCGTGACAATTTTTCTTGATGCACAATTAGAATTGTAACACCTTTTACGTTATCCTCTGAAAAGCATTCAATATAATTAAAAAGCCAGACTTCCTTTGAAATAGCAAAATTCTGGCTCTTCATCGTGGCAAGTAGTAGTGTTACAGAATGAATTGTTTTTAAGACAAATTATGCTGGCAGGTTGGGCTGTACATCAGGCTGTAGAAGTAGGACACATTCCTTATTTGTTGTCAGTTTTCCTTTTGTGCCTCATGCAGATTTGTCTTGCATTTCCAGTACTGGAGAGGGAAACCTTGATTTAGGAAGCTGTGTTTCAATAAAATGAAAACACTTCATGATCTGTTGGTGTAAGGCTGTCACCTTTCTCCTTGAGTTGCTCTGTTGCCTTTGATATGAAGCAAAGCGGGGGGAAAGGGTGGCTCAGAATCCCAAAGACAGATAAAGACAATATAACTAATTAAGAAATAATAAAAACATCTTGTGGTGATTAAAGCAATCTTAGAATTTGCAAGGGCTGGGAAGAAAGCAGCCTTGTGCCTGGCTTTTGGCTGCCTGAGGTTGGCAGCTGGTGTTGGGACATACCATGGGTACCATTTTAGAGCTTCCGTCTGTATGTCAAAGTCTTAGTGAAATGAGTTTTAGGTCCAATTTTAAGTCCCAAAAGTCTTTGTCGTTAATAAGTCAGCATTTATTAGGCGGTTCCATGCTAATTGGGATTTTCATGTTTCTACACTATTTTTACAGCCCTTAAAAAATCTTTCTTTATTCTTGAATGTGGAATGCATTGTCACCATTAATGTAAAATATCGATGAGAATATGTAGTATGCTTCTCCTGGTGACCTGTATAACATTTCTTACAAGGCACAGACTCGGAAAACATGAAAATCTCAGTACAAGGAAACGCATGAAACTTTCCTCAAGGCTGCGGCGAAGAGCAGGCTCCTCGTGCAGAGCGGTTGCATGCCCTGAATGCAGCCGAGGCGAGCAACCTTCCACGCACGGGGGGTTACCCGTGCTCGCCGCGGGCTTTAGATGTAGACAAATAGCTTATACAAGGAGCTGAAAGCTGTTGACCTTCAGGGCATGGTGGAAGGCCGGTATAGGCACTTTTCTGTTGTATGAGAGAGCATTATAGGCGTTGGAAGAAGTGGGAGGATAGGTGTTCGTATTTTTTGTTCTTCCTACGAGCGCTGCTGTGTTTGGGTTTTGAGGGGCGGCGTGTGCCGTGCTGGAGGTGGGCATCGCTGTGTTTCGTGTTTGACCCTGGAATCCGTTTGGGATGATCGGGCGTCCTGATATCCATCTTCTCTGGGAATCGAAACAAACGAAAAGAGAATCGAGACACCATTCTGCCGCGGGTTTTTTTTATTTTTGCTTTTCGTACGGAGAACCAAATCCTACTTACTGTTCTGGCATAATGGATATAAATAAATTGCAGTGTATTTGTGCTCAGAAATCTGACTTGGTATACTTTGTCTGATACGGATATTTACATTTCCTCTTTATTTTCAATTACGTGATAAAGGAGAAGCCGACCTTCGTGTCTGCCTTCCCAACATGCTTTTCATTCATGCTATTTGTTAGAGCTGCAAGGGGAAAGTTTTGCATGGAGTTGATGAAATATATTTTGCTGCAGTATTAGCTGGCTGATAATTTAACTTTCCTTATTATATTGGGCTGCTAAGCAACATTTTAACGGATTGTAAGTTTCCTTTTTTTGTATGGGTGCGTGGAGAGCATGTACAGTCTTTATAATATGCTTTAAATCTAAATAAAAAGTTAAGTATATAGCACTCTAAGTCTTCATAGCACTTTAATAGATTTATTTAATCATCCTTTATGAGCTAGGCTAGCAGTTACTGCCTCCCTGTTACCGAAGGGGGAAATGATGTATCAGGAGAATGAGTGACTTGCTTTGGTCAGGAGCAATGTCACCGAAGCAGGAGAGCTCCCACTCACGCTGTTCTCGGGTGGGAGCATCTCCAGAGCTTTAATTGCTCCGGTTTTGCATTTGTCCTCACCGCCGGCCCGGTGCAAACGTTGGTCACCCCCCGCCTACCCAGGGATCAGGCCGTGAGCACATAACGGAGCATCCGTCACGCTGGGGCCAGGTTTGCAGGAGGTAAAAACTGCAGTCAGAGGTCCGCACCGATTTTCTTCATCGCAGGATCTGGCTCATGGTTTGCAAGTTCTGTCAGAATAAATTAACTGCTGATTTATCATCTAGTCAGGTGAGTCCCAAATAGGTTTGGAAATCCAGCTCACATCATGCATATTTCCTATCTGATTCATCCAAATTACTTAGCGGTCCTGCATACCAATGACCGCGGTTACCTGGGCAGGGTTATTTAATAACCTCATAAAAAAAATGGAAACAGATACTTAATGAATCAAAGTGCACTCAGATTAAATGATCAGAAATTCCTAGTTAATCACCAGAAAGGAAACTAATTAAATTACCATTCAGCTTTTATGGGGGCCTTGGGATAGTAAGCTAAAATAAGTCCCTTCAATCACTTTTTTCATTAGATGGGACAGGCATATTCAAGGTTAGTGAAGATAAATGCAATGTTCTTTGCTTGCTCTTGAAATTATAGTATTTAAATGGTGTTTTATGCTTCAGTGCCTAATACTAAACCTGAGGTATACTGGTAAGAAGCAGCCCTGGCAGAGAAAGCTTAACAGACAGGCACAGAGAAGAAAGACAAAAATTGTGGAATAAGTTAATCAAGATTTAAAAGATTTTTATGTATTTATTATCTAAATTTCTAATTGGATTTTGCCTTAAGAAATAAGGTAGATAAGTGATACCAGAAAGTGAGATGCTAATTCCCGTGTAGACTCCAGTCCTTCGGAAGCATAGGGAACGGCCGTGTGTCAGACACCCCGTGTGCTTCCGTGTGGTGTGCGGATGTCCCGCTGACTCCGAAGGCCATCGAACGCTTTCGATAGCCGAAGGGGGAAAAAACTGTGAGAGTGTATTTTGTCAAAAGTATAGAATATTAGTAGCAAAAGAACAAATTCTTTTGTTGGCAGCTCTGTGTCCTTAGGAGACATCAGCGTGGCTTTGTGGTGACAGAGCTTCAGCAGGTAGGTCAGGTCCTCGCACGCGGGAGGTGCCTCTGCTCCCCACCGAGGCTGTCAGCGTCCAGGTTATCATCCAGCAGGTACTGCCTGTCTTTGCCTTTTGTCTTTTCTTTTCTTTTCTTTTCTTTTTTTTTTTTTTTTTTTTTTTTTTTTTTTTTTTTTTTTTTCTTTTTTTTTTTTTTTTTTTTGGAGGAT
>NW_009627086.1:28685-34244 GCF_000690535.1 Cariama cristata
CGAGTTTAAGTGCCGGCAGCTCCTGCTGAGCCGTGGGGAGGCAGAGGAGATTCTCCGTCCTTCCTTCTTCCCCTCTGCCACCTCTGGTCCCCAGGGCAGGGGGTGATGCTCAGCACCCCTCAGCCCCGACGGGCCTCTCCGCTGGTTTGATGGTGTAGTTCTCTTGCCAGTGCGGAGGCATCTTCCCTTACTTAGCGCAGTAGCTACGCATCACCGTGATGTTTTTGAGAGGGAGCACTGCTATTTCATGGATGGGAAACAAAGGTACTGTAACCCCAGGAGGTGCTTGCAAAATGGAAGGGAAATCTCAGTGCTTCAAAGCCAGAAGTAAATACATTTCTGAAATACATAACAACCCTGATAGAGAAGAAAGAGTAATAAATCTTAGTTTAAGCATGGGTCTAAATATTTTTATGTTCTCTTTTTTTTTAAAAAAAAAAAGACAAACCTTTACAGGCACACAAAAGTAACAAAAGATCCCAGTGATACCCCTTCAGTTCACTGAAAGGGAGGATTTTCAGAAGAAAGTGAAATCAGTGAAATCCTTTCACTTTCTTTCTTAGCTTTTTAACATCCATACCCAAGGTTTCTGACACTCAGAACTTGCTTGAAAAGCTAAGAAAAGAAAACAGAGCTGCAGGATTTCAAAGCAGGTCACAACCAAGTCAAAATAATCTAACTATGAAATCTGAGGTCTTTTCAGTCACTCTGAGGTTTTCCTGCTAGTGGAGACATTGGAGAGACATAAGGTCATTTAGATTGCTCGCTAAATTGGTGCATCTTTACTTACAAGAATAATAAGTGGCTTTTTGCGATGAATGATCAACTTAATATTTGCTAGCTAAAGCCCGTGGAGCCTTGAAGTCTTGCTGATTTTGTTTTCTAGTAATATTGGTAATTATGTTTACTTTGCCAATTGGGATCATATCATCGTTGAAATAATTAGTACATCTCCAGATACTTTGATATATCTAAAAAATTTCTCTAAAAGCCTGAGAATACATAGAAGACAAGAAAGAAGCATAGTTATATTATTTTTCAATTTAAATATTTTTAGATCAGTATGAACACTGGGAGGGGGGTGGCACATGGTTTTGAAGCGGAGCAGAACATGTTCAGCTGAGTTACAGAGGAAAATACTGTCTCGTTTTCTTCAAGTAGTGCGAAAAGACCTGGAGGGATGCTCTGGAGTGGGACCATCAACTGGAGCCATCCTCATCTCCAAGACCTCCTTTCCAGCTTGCACCTTCTCATGAGCGTGGGTGCATCGGAATGCGTAGGAATGGCCCCAGATGTTCAGCCAGGTGCTGGCTCTGCCTTCCTGCACGCCCGCTATTCCTAGGGAGGTTTCTGTCGTGTGGGGAGGAATCCACCCAAGAGCTACATCTTGGCTCACCGTTTCCTCCGGAGGTGATTTCTCTTTTTGTCTGCCTGGGAGGGATTTGGGAGGTTTATTTTTCCATAGGTTTCTTTGCTTTGTTACCAGAGGAAAGTAATTACCAAACTCTGCCCACGGGGTTTGGGTGAGCCCATCATTTTGGTGACCAAGAACTGAAGATAGTTGGGGGGGATGAGGGATTATCCATGATAATCCATTAAGCAAACTTCCCACCCACTTCATACAGCGGGGAGAAACTCTTTTTAGATGCACTTGCAAATATCTGATTATAAAATAGGATTTGTGTAGCCTGGCTTCCACAGTCGCTTGCTTTAATGATGGGATTTATGTTTCCGTACTTTTCATCCATCTTCTATGATAACGAGCAGTTAGCAATTAGTTAGCTCAGCAGTTTCTGGGAGAAGGGCCTTCTGGCCCCCAAGGTGAGAGGCTGTACCCTTTCTTCACAGAAACAGACAGATTCTGCTTTGAAGCTTCCCAAGGACCATGTGGCACTCAAGATTTACGGAGAGGAGGCCGTCCTGCTAGCTGCAGACCATACGCTCCCACCGCCCCCGGTCCCTCCGGGGAGGTTTGTGGCCGACAGCTGTCCCCGCTGACCGGCCGAAGCTGCAGGTGGGTAGCACTGCTGGAGACGGTCAAAACCTCACCTGGGGTAGGAGACACGGCTATGAAGCTGTGTTAACCCCTTCATAGGCTGCTTGGGGCTCAGTGGCTCTGCTGATCCCCAGCTCCCCAGCCTGGGTGCCTGTCCAGTTGACAGCTCTATAAATCTTCCTTGCTGAAGGGCACTGACATGCAGGATTTCATTCGTGTGCTAAATAAGTGGATTCCTGCATCCCTTTGGATACTGAGATTATACCAAGGGGCCAATGTGCATAAGCAGAATAAAACCTCATCAGAATGTCGGAAATGAGAGGTTTTCCAGCTGGTGATCCCTCCGTGGCTGTGCCAGCAGTGGGCTTGTCTGAGGACACGGAATCTCATTACTTACTCGTGGCTCATCGAAGCAAAATTTTCCTTCGTGATCTAATTTCTCACATGGTTGGTGTTCGCCCTGTATTGCTGAGGTCTGGCTTCGCTTCGTTGTAGTGGAAAACGGTAGCAATAGATATTAAAGCATCCACGATGAGTAGAATAGCTTTTTGCTAGTTTGATACGTTCTTCATTTCATAGTAGCAGTAGTTCATTATGGTCGTTCACAGAGGCCTAAAAATGATGATTTCTGTATTGCTGATATTGCGGTGGTGCCAAAAACGTAATCACAGTCCAGGAATACACTGGTAAAACCATGAAACAGAAATGTGTTGATGCAGGTTTAAAAAAATAACTTGGATCTTAGTCTGATGGAGTTTCTGCAGTGGAAAAGAAGAAACAACAGCTAATACCCAGGAACAAACCCAAAGGGCTCAAAGTAATAGACCTACAGCCCAGCAGGTCCTAAAACAGGCTTCTTCAAATTAACCTTCTAATCTGCATTGCAGCTTTCATGTTTAATATTGGTGGGGGCCAAGGGGGCACAGCAGCCTCAACTTCTAATCCAGAATAATCTCTTTCATGTTCAGTGTGATCTTCCTCCCAGTTACTGACTTCAGAGCCAGGTCTGCCATGAATTAATTGCAGGATGGCTAAATGTCTGGTGATTTTTGTAGTTGCCTTCCACTGTAGCTCGAGGCTGTGGCTTGCGTTTTAGGCTTTTGATCATGTACTGATTATGTTGTCATCATTTTGTGAATCTTCCAGTATCCTGCTGGAAGGCCCGATTAGGCTAATTAAGATATGCAGAATGAAAAGCGTGCAGGTACCAGAACCGTCCAAAGAAATGATACTGTGAACTAGTGATCATGACAGTGCCGCTGTTAAGAGTCGTAGTTTGTTATTTTTGTTTCAAGGCACCAAGTCAGGTTTTGGGCAGAAAAAAAAATGCTACCGAACTGCAGTATTAGAAAATGGTCTGTAGATGCATTTTGCAAAATGGTAGTGCCAAATTAAGTTACATTATTCTTATTTACACAGATGGAGGTGAGAACATTTGTACATTTTATGTAAATATTTTTCAAGGCAACTTATCCTCATTGTGGTTTTGTAACGTAAATATTACCGTGTATGCTGCTCTACAGGAGGACAGAAAACTGAGCCCAGTGAAGCTCTCGGGCTGGTGTAAAGGTTAAACTACAGCTTGACGCCGCGTGTTCAAGAGGAGAAGTGGTGTGGTGAGGAGCCGCGATGAGACCCGTCTGTCCCTGGAAAGCGAGCAAATGGTCGTCTGGAACCTTCTCTGGGTGAGACGAAACGTTTGCTCGGGGAGGGGAGATGGCTGTGGGTATTTCTCCTCCGGGTTTGTAACTCAGGTTGTGTTGGCGCTGTGGAAACAAACCTAGAGGCGGTCAGTGCCCAAAGAGCTGCAGCCTGGATAGGCAGGGAAGACCTTTTCAAGAAGAAAAAGAGAGATTAAGACTTTGATCCTCCAGTGGTTTTCAGAGATGCTTTATGCAGTGCTGAATTCGTTAGGTCTGCTCACAGACTCCAAGGGGATGTATAAGGAAAAGACTTTGCACGGCCGGGCTAATCTGTGAGTTGTACCAGGATCACAGAGACCCTAAAATGAATGTAAATGTTCTGAGATCTTGTGCAGTGTCTTAATGAAGCCTTCAAACCTGGCCGGCACTTGACGTGCCAGTCGGCCTGCAGGTAGCTGATAGAGGTGATTGTGTGGGAACTCTGTCTCTAAAGGACGTGATAGAAAAGCGAATAGCTTGGGTACATATTGTCAGACGGATTTCAATCTATATGAATGATTTTATATTAAAGTGATACAGGTACTAGGAAATTATATTCAGAATTGTAGGAGCAGTCCTCACCAGTACGCTCGTATTTTTATGTCTTTTCTTTTGTGACTTCAAAGTGATTCCCAGACAGGTATTATACAGAGAGCAAGGCCTTCTAAAATCTTTGGCAAGCTAACAATTGCAAAAATAAAGGAAAAATAGGTTTTGGGAGCTGTCAAAAGAAAGATAATTTTCCCTGTGCCTGAATCCCTCATTGCACTTGTCAGTTTACTTCGCGTTATTGCAGGGAGGCAATACTGATGTAAACCATCACCGGTGACTTCTTACAACAAGCAAGGACTTTGCCGTTCCTTTGTCCTTTGTGACTGTGAAAGCAAGGGTTGAGCTCTGAACGTAAAGGTCCTATTGCTTCTTCCTCCTGCTCAGCAAGTGGAGTTTGAGTGAAAGCAAAACAACAAATAAGGGACTGGGAGAAGGCTTATAAAAATGATTCCTGGGGAACTCTGCTCCGAAAGAGATGCTGCCCTTGGAAAGATCAATGAGATCGTTGATAAAGAGGAGGAAAACCAGGACTTTTGTGTTAACTGACTCTGAAAGAAATTTTGGTTGGGCAAAAGGAAGAGAAGCCTAACAAGAGGCATCAAAACAGGAGTATTCTGAGAAGTGTTTTCTGTGCCTGGTCAGTACTGCGTGAGCAAGGGGGGCTGGAGAGAGGGGCTGCACATGGGCAAGCGCTGGCAGAGCCCTGCCAGGAGGTTGGGAGAAGGGCCGAGGACGACCGTAGGTGAGGTGCTGGGGAGCTGCAGCAGAGTCAAGGTGTTTGTCGTGGTGTTACCGGCTCTCCTGAGCCCGGTCAGCTCTTCTGCCTGCGTTTCTGATTGCGCCACGTGCTGCGTGCACCGTAGAGAAAATAATTCGGCACAGCAACCCTGTAATTTTGGTCACTTAACCCCAGTTTTAATAACAGGAACTCCCGGTGGCGTTTGTGCTCTAACAGCCACTGAGATTTCGTCCCCTGTGCTTCACGGACCTACATGAAGGGGCCTACAGCCATCGTGTCGTCCAACTGCAACTATACAGACCTTGTCACTTCTTCTTTGGTAACTAAAAAAATGGCTTTGAAGGACTTTTCTGTTCAAAATACTCCCCCCTCCCCCCCCCAAAAAAAATGTAAAAAATTCTTACAGGTCCTTTACTTCCTTCCATCCCTGCAAGGATACAAAAAGAAGAATTAAAAAAAAAAATGTAAAATTCAAATAATCCCTAAATAAATTGCAATAGCAAGACGTTTTGAAGAAATAAAAATGTTCCCCTGTAAAACCTGGAGACTGGAAGTTATCTAGAAACACACATTTTGAACACAAATGCCTT
>NW_009627086.1:34260-45975 GCF_000690535.1 Cariama cristata
CCCCCGCCTGCTCTCAGAGGAGCTGGGGAGAGAGGGGATGCTCTGGGCAGTTCAGGGATGCAGGATGCTGTTGGAAAGGCAGGATTTTCCCTGGGGTTGCTGCCGCCAGCACCTTCAGTCCCGGGAACAATAAGGAAAGTAGACGATCTTAAATGGTTGCACGCTAGAAGTGCCTCATTTTATTTTATTTCCTGTTCAGAAAAGATATTTGCAGGGGAGTAGAACTGTTTAGGAGTCAAATTCTCCTTGACAGAAGCCAGCTGAAATCTTTCCGTTTCTTTAACTCGGAGGAATGGAAGCAACAAGGCTCCCTTACATCCTGTGCTACTACTATTGTCACTTCTACAATGGGAAAAAAAATTGGCACACTGAAATGTCAATCAAATTGCCAAAATACTCTTTCAGCAGATCACTTCTGTGTGAAGGATACCTGGAAATTATTCTGCTGGCAACTGATTTGCAGTCGGACCCTGACTGAGATGAAGAGGGAGATGCCCAAGAGGGAGTTTGAATGGTTGTAATATATTACAGAAACACACACGTGTGAAGTGTGCTCTATGACCCTTTCAGAGGGTGTTTTGTAAGGAGATCCTGGTTGGAGTGACCTGTGGAATAGTTCACTAATAGGCCCAGTCCTGAGCTGGCTTAAATCAGAGTTGCCCCAGGGATGTCAATATGCATCCCTGCAGCGCTCGGTCCCCACGCAAGACAGCATCGTCTGCACGGGAAGGGGTGTGCGCCCGGGTCGGTACATCACGAGGGAGTCCAAGGACAGGAGTAAATGCCGTTAGACCAAGTTCACCATCATTCTAATTTCCATTCCAAAGGCTCACCTAGAAGAAAGCTTTATATTTCAACAAACTGAGCAGTTGAATCCAGTTCCTAGAACACACATGCTTCTTACTTTATTATCTGGGGCATAGTTTAAAGCAAAATTTCACCTCTTCTGAGATTAAGGCAAGTTTGAAAAAAACCTTTCCTTCACATATACAGTGTCAAATTGTCCACTGACAGTGCAATGTGACTGATTTGTGTTTTAGGTTTTTTTTTTTTTTTAAAAAAAGACACTTTATGTAGGTTTGGGTTCTGACTGATGTCACTCTTAGCAGGAGATTTTTTGTTTGTTTGTTTCACTGAAAATTTTCCTATAACACGGAACCCTTTTGAATACACTGCCGTGTCTAAGCTACACTTCAAATACAACTTCCTTGCCTGAGCCGCGGTGCTTGGGCAGTGTCCGCTCCCTGGCAGGTCCGTGGTTGTTCTGCAGGGCTTTCGCACTCTGCCTCTGCTCGTTTGCCAAAATCTTGGTGGACTCTCCAGACTACGTCCCTGTGCCCTGGGTAACGGCACGGGGCTTTGGGGAAAAAGGGGGGAACTCCCTGCCATGCCGGCGGCTGAGGCAGCTTCGCCACAGTACGGCTGTCTCTGCAGGGGGAGAACTAATTCCTTCCTGGTTTAATGATATTTAAATGACTCAAGTGGTTTCAGTAAATGGATACGTTACAGAGATCATGTTTGAGAAATTGCAATAAAGCATAATGGAGTTAACAGTTTATTAGTTTCATAAATGTCACCTTGTTATTAACGACACAGGTAAAGGTAGTTTTACAAGGGATTGCGTTATCATCTGGTCTGTGCAATATCGCATGTGCTGAGCACTACGTTTAGAAACGCTCATTTTAATGCGATGTACTGGAACGTTACTGTGCAGTACTGCACGTGAGCCGGTATAGTGCGGGCACCGTTTCCCAGCTGTGGTCTGTAGAGAGCTTACTGGTGTGCCTGGCAAGACTGGCTCCTGCCCCAGCTACTGCATTGCGTCGCGGGGCAGTTAAAGTACATTGCATGTCCTTATATCCCGCCGCGTACCGTACAGCATTGCCGTAAGTGATGGAAGTGATGGGATCACGCCCTGGAGATGAGGCCGCGCAGCATTTAAACAGCTCGAGGAAGGAGGGCTGGAGGTTCCCGTGCCATTAACTGTCCTGTCTGCAGAAGTTGAACGTGAATGAATTGGTGTGTGGGAGTCTTGAGCACAACTATCATAAGGATAAGTAAATCTCAAACTGTTTCATCGCTTATGGAGACCCTTGTGTACAACACGGCATTGGCTTGTGAGGAAGCCACGTCAGGAGCTGGCTGGGCACGTGTGGTCTGAACTGGGCTCCACTGGCGCGGAGCTGGGCCTTTCGGGGGGTATAGCCCTCGGCAGAGAACAGCTCTCTGGGCCCTTTGCTGGGCTTTTTCGTGTTGGAGCTCTGCCAAAGCCCATTCCCAAAGTGGGAGATCTTGCGGTAGCCGTGTCTTAAGGAGGTGAAGGTTGCGAGTGGTTGTGCTCTACTCTGAGCAAAGCATTTACTTCACTCTGCTGCACCAGAAAGACATTCAAGGGCCAAAAAGACCTGGCCCTGGTTTCACCCTTGCTCCTCTGAAGAAGCTGGTGGTGCTGGAAGTATTGACCTGCCTTTGAGAGACCACAGCTGTGCAAACAATGTCCGTAAAGGCTCTTTTCCTTGCTCTGAGTGAAGCCCTCTTTTCAGCTTTGCCTAGGAGAGGCACACTTGAAATATCACAAGTCATTAAATTAATTGGCTAATGTCTAAAAAGTGCTTTGAAGAGGAAAAGCATTAAATAAATAGGAAGTAGTGTTAATATTATTTTTAATAAATATAAGAGTACATTCCATAACGAAGGCTCATCTGATGAAGTACGTTTCACAGTGTATTATTTTCCCACGGCCCTTAATGCAGAATTTAGAGTCTTTATCACGCTTTCAAGATTAGTCTTCAGGCACTGTGGAGAGCTCAAACTTACACTTCCATCAAAAATAGGTTAAAAATTGTATTCAAGCATTTTTATATTTTATGCTTCAGGAAGATGGAGGGCAATATGACAATAATCTCCCCCATATACCCTCCCCTCAGGTACATAATGGGGCTGGAGAAGGATTTCTAAAGAACCACTCTGGTTCTGCGTTGAAATTCTGTCAGACTCCCTTGGAATAAGATACAGAGGTGGATAAAGAAATCTGGATCACAGTGATAAGCTCCTGAAGTGAAGGCCAGGCACAATAGAGTGAAAAGCAGTAATGTTATGTAAGTACATTATTTTAATTGAAAAACAAAATGTCCTTACATTTCTTGGGAACAGATTGTGTCACAGACTGTAAGGGAATACAAAAAGTGAGGGCTTACCATCATCTCCGTGTATAGACTGTCTTGCCTCATTGAAGTCAATAGGATTTTTTCACTTATTTAAATTAGACTTTGGATTTCACTCCTCAATTTTCAGCATTTTGATCTAAGTGAGGGCTGCTGTTTCTCCATTGGCCGTCTTTAACTCAAAAGATGGTTGTGAGATGCACTTGTTAGCTTCTGCTCAGCACATTTTTGGAAGAGAAGTTGCAGCCAGTAGATAGTTGAGTCTTTGGAGAGGTCTGCTTGAATTGGAGATCTTCCAAAAAGCTGTTTTGCCGGTGCTAAATGGCCTCTTTCAGCCCTGGCTTGGGTCCTTCTCCTCCTCGTTGCAAGTTGGTCGCAGCAGCGTCTGCGCCAGTGCAGAGCATCTCCCTCCAGACCTCCCAATGTCACCGTGTCCTGTGTCCTGCAGCACAGAGAAAAAAGTCCCTTGCTGGGTTAAAGGAGTTTTTTATAGCGGCATCTTTCCTGAGCCAGGCGGGCACAGGAAGGCCACGGGGCTTTCTCAGAGTGCTCCTGTCCCTCATGGCCATGGCTGGAAGGAGGGAACGCTCTTCTTGCCCAAAGCATGGAAGAAAACACAGCCTGGTCTGATTCATTATAAAAATCTCTTCTGTATGTAGCATTTTTGTGGCAACAAAGCATGGAGCGTATGCATGTGATTATTTTGTTCAGTGAAATATGTTACAAGAAGATCCACTGGGTATATGTATGTAAATAAGGCAACAAGTGAGAAGAGGGCTTGTGTTTGATTTTTAATCACTGGAATAATTTTCCCGTGGCAGATATCAAGAAGGGCTGTGCTTTCTTGCTTAATATTTTCTGAAAAATATTACTTTTAGGTTTTCTGGTTGTTTTTTTCCTTTTTTCCTCTTTAATTCAATTTACTATAAAACATCCAAAAAAACTATCTACTTTTCAAATAATGACTTGAAATTTTGGAGAAATATTTTTCCCTCCAAAATTTTATGTTTCAGGAGAGATATGTCGACAACTTTGTGGGAGAATGAAGAGGACAGGGGAGTTCTTGCGACCTCTTCTATAAGCGCAGGTGTGGTTTGGTGTCGGTCTCTTTGAGGACCAATCTGGCACACCATGTATTCCATCATACCGATCCTTCTTCTTGCCCTCTAGGAATGTTTCTGAATTGATCTCTACAGAAAGAGCGATCACGTACAAAATACTGTGAGGATGAAGACGACTGCTTGGGGAGGTGGAGGCAATGGCAGTAGTGGAGGGCTGGGGTCCTCCGTCCTCCCTGCCCTGGCAAGCCCCTGCTCTGCCGACGCGCGGTGATCGGTCAACTCTATTATCGCTGAATATGCTTCTCTGAGATGAGACGTACCAGCGGCTTCATGATTCATTTGCCATCCTTTGGGAGCACTCACTCGAATAACCTTGCGTGGCACTTTCCAGAGAGCCAAAGCCCAGTCGGAGGTCATCCTTCCAGAAGCCAGGCACCTCAAGAATCAGCGTGTATATACGTATATAAGGCCTGAAGAATCAAATCAGCGGCTCAAACTATTGCACGCAGCACCAAAGATTACAGTTGTTTCAAATAATGCTGCATTATGCCCCATAAATTCAGTAAGGTGACCCAAGAGTGTTCATTAGAATTTATTTTAGCCGCACTTATTGTCACTTAACAGACTAAACAAGAACTGATGGCTCTTCAAGCAGTAATAGTAAATTATAGTTATGGCGAACACAAATGCCTCATTACATCGAGTCAAGGTCTATTTCCCCTTTATAGCGATAACTGGAGGAAAGCATTGTTTTTAATTTATGAATAAGGATGCACAGGAATCTTCACTTTGCTATTTACATAAACACGATAGACAATTAATCTTCTGTAAAGTAACCAGAGTGGTGTTTAAAACGTACAGACTCCTTCCAAAACACATTCCAAAATGCCTACGGGGTATCCGTATCGTAGGGTGTTTTAATGATAATCTGTTACATAGATGAGTACAAACAGCAGGAAAATAGACAATTTATTTCTTTTTTCTTAAGTCTAATTTCATGCTATATGATCCTTTCTGCGAAAACTGATGCGTGGATTTTTATTTGCTGAAGTATTGGGGTGAAAGTTATGTCAGAGTAATAGCAATAGGTAAGGTGGCAAAATATGATGAATTTTTATTGCAGTATTACTTGTCTCATCTCCTCTATGTGAAATACTCTTATGATTTTGAAAAAAAATCTCTTATGCTAATGTTGCAATATAAATAACAGAGAGATGGAGAAAAACTGAACTTGTGTAAGTGTCAAGATTCGTCCTGCTTGATAAGCAACCTTTGGGTTTAATAGTTTGCTGTGTTCTTGATGTATTACCAACCTATATTCTGCGTAACAGCCATAGTACCTACACAGATTTTTTTATGCATTATAGACAAAACAGAGGGAAGCGCAGCCTGAACGAGGAGAGAGGGCAGATGCAGATAACCCAGCAAAGGCTGATGCGCAAGGCCCTGGGTTTTTTTATTGCGTTCTTCTCAGAAAGGCTAATTGTGTTCTACAGATACCTAATTAATTTTATCAAGTGGATAAGCATGCAGGTCAGCGTAGAAAAGGAACAGATTCAAGACTATTTAGATGCTGTAAATATTCTGAGTTCAGTAACTGTTCTGTACATTTTTGCAGAAATGGGCAGCTTTGGCAGAAAATCTTCTTTCTCAAGCTGTTGCATAAATCAGAAAGAAAATGAGTGTGGTTTTCAGGGCTCGTAGCAAGGCTTCTGTGTTCCTGAGGAGGCAGGGAGAGGATATTTGCCTGTCCATTGAACGCATCTCACCTTAACGTCCTCGAGCAATAACAGAAACAAACCCAAGGTATTGAAACAAAAATCATATTTGCACATACTGACTGTATTTCAAGAAGAAACTAATTTTTGTGATAATTTCTTTTCTTTTTTCCACTTTCCCCTAAAGGCTTGTATTTTTCAGATCAGACCTTTAGCTTGATCCTGTCCACATTTCAGCCTATTTTGTTGTTGCTGCAAGAGGTAAGTTTTGGATACTGCCCACACGAAGTATCTGATACTGTTTTTTGATTCCTTGGACACAGCACAGTTGTTCTTTGCCCTCTCTTGGACTTTTAAGGTCAGTAACTCAATGTATCTTTCAGGGCATAGCTATTTTTTGAAATGAATTGACTTCCAAATGTTACACCGAAGTGATCTTTTCACATGGAGACTCTTGCCTGTGTCTCATCCAACAGAAAATAATAAAATGTGGAGATCATAATAAATAAAATGCAAAAAGTGTAGGTAAAATGTAAAAGTAAATTATATACATGCTGTATTCGGTGGGGCTTGGTGACTTGCTGCTGGTCAGGGGACTTGATCCCTTTCTCGTAAAAGATTTTGACACTAAAAAGGTAGGAGTTTTTGTCACCTCTTTGAGTAATCAGAGAAAAATTGACTTTTGGAGTTTTGTGGTTCCAATTTTAACACACAGTTTTACAGCTTGATGTTGTGTTTGCCTAAATCAATGAAAAGTTGCCTGTGGATTCCATTTGGGAATCAAAATAAAGAGTCATTCGTATTTTTTTATCTCAAGAGTTCTCCAAATTGTTGTTTGTTTTAGAACCCAATTCTTTTTCAGAATTTTACAAATTTGCTGTCTTTATTCTGGACAGGGATCTCATCATTTAGAGTGGTGCCATTGACATGACAATTTCTTGTTACTTCTTTTGGTAACTGAAAAGTTTAAAAAAGTTCCTGTTTTCAGAGGAATAGCATTGCAAAAAGGCATTTACAGCTTGTCCAACCCCTTTCTGGTGGTATTCCCGACGTTCGCCTGCGTACCGTCATCGCTGCCCTGGCCCCGTTCTAGCTCAGTCAGCGGCAACTTCTCTGTGCGCACCATGGCTGAGCCTTTTTTAAAGTTTTCGTATGATTTGTGAAAAAATCAGTGATGCTGAATTAACAAAATGTGCTACCAATTAAAGAAAACAATCAATAGCGGGGGAAAAAAAAAAGAGAAAATACGTGGAAATGCTTTAATTTACTTGTTCTACTTGCCAGTTATATTGGTGTTATGTGCAGTCACACAAGGGGCAAAATTAACATGCAAATGTCACTTTGTCCTGAAAAGAATGCCCTGGAAATGAAATATTTCCTGACAAGAAGATATTCAGTGCATCAGCATTTTTGATGGAAGAGTCACAAAATACTTTTTTGAATACCAAAAACCCCCCAACTTTTGGTACTTTTTTGTAAGTCAGGCTGAGTTGGTATCTTTGTATCCTGGAATTAAATTAATGCAAATGATTATTTTGATTTTCTTAATAACTGCAAATAATTCCAATTAATTCAGACTATCATAATTCACCCTGCTCCACGCAGAAGCCTTCTGACGCTGCAGGATGCATTACACACCAGAGCTTTCAGCCTGGTATTGATTGATTCTTTGCAGTGGACCTTAAAAATCCATTAAGGAAGAAGTTAGAAAATGTGAATTAATTCTAAATCCTTTGTTGGTATGTGCAACTGAAGAAAGCCCTTTCAAAACCATTAATCATAACTCAAAATAGACTGCTAACTTTAAAATAAACTTTACAGTAAATTGGAGGACAAATCCAAGTAAAGTATTTAAATTCACGGTCCCAATGTGCACTAAGAGTTTTCTCAAGTGTTTTACTGAATGTATTTTCAACATTTTTCAGTTTACATTGTTCTGATAAGAATATGTTGACATGCAGCCATCTGTGCCAAAAATGAAGAGGATGATTGCTATTTAATAGATAAGATATGTTACCAGTTTGGAGGCATCTGAAAAGCAAAAACAATAAAGCCTGCCATCTCCTCCCAGGTAACCCCATTAATCAGACAAAACATCATTTAGAACAGAAAAAAAAAACAACCCTCCTTATTAATTAATTTAATTAAATTAATTTGTATTGAATAGTTTATACACCCACTGCTCCCAACAACATCTCAATCTTTGAAATGAAGTTACAAAAACTTTAAATTTAGACTGAAACACAGTAGGAATGACGCCTGAAGAGCTTGGCGGTATTAAATAGAAACAGTGAAACCTTGACTGAAAGAATAGCTGCCGATTTATTCAAATTTGAGCTCTACTTACATACTTTGTGTTTACTTAACTGTGTAAAGCAGTCTGTCTGGTCTCTGTGCGTGCACAGGAGGAGCCCGCAGCCCGACCTGCCTTTTCTGGTGCGTCTCTGAGAAGTCTCTCCGCAGGGTCAATGGTGTTGGGGGCTCTCCCAAGCTCATGGCAAGGCTCGCTGGCGCCAGTGGCCCCAGGTTTTCAGGCAGGGTGTTGGGTTGCTCCTGGCCTCAGTCCTCCGAAACCCCCGTCTGCTCTCGGTTTGTCCTTCAATCACGCGCGTTATTACAGTCTTGTGCGATCAAGGCGTAAGGGAGCTGTACTGAAACATCACAGTTCCTGTGTGATGGCACTTTGTTGTGTTTGAGCTTCATTGCGTCCTCACTCTTCATCGCTGTGTCATTTAACGGCTGATGGTTTGATGCTGCTTAAAACATAGAGCTTTGGTAAAAAAAAAAATAGATATATATTTTGGAGATTTTTCCTTTGTCTCCTAACAGTGTATCCTGCTTAGGCTGGGCTTGACTTTGACATTGCAGTTGTTATTCAAGGTTTACGCCGAGGACATTTCAGTAAAAGGGAGATCCGGCGCTGGTGGCAGAGTTGCATCATTTCTGAAATGGAATGGTTAAATTTGGTTAATTGGTTAAATTTTTCTTTCCCCTACTTCGATAACGTGATCAGCCCTGGAGAACAGGACTGTTGTCCTAACAGTGCTAGGTTAACGGTTGGACTCGATGGTCTTAAAGGTCTTTTCCAACCTAAACGATTCTATGACTCTCTGATTTTAAGAGCTGTGGATCACCATGGTACACAGGGATATTTTTCCTGAAATTGTAATTTCTTTCACAGTGAGGAAAATCAAGAACTGCATTTTGTAAAACTTGAAGGTGATCTTGAAAAAATACCGAAAATATTTCCATCGTTCCCCAAAGGTCCCATACACAGGAGTAAATTGGTAAGGTAATTGAAATGAAACTGGTGAGCTGTGTAATAAAGATTAATCCTTCCCCTCTCCGAGAACACACAGTACCTGGGACGTGTAACATTGAAGCACCACAGTTAATTTCCAGGTGGTTACTAAATTCATTAGGGCTTTATGTCAGTTTGAGAATAAATTTGCATGTTGATTATATATATTAAAAAAAAATGCAAAGAAGAGTGGAGCAGTTGTACAGCATGGGCTGGGCTGGGTGGGGAGCTGCTGAGCCCATTGCTTATTGTGACGTGTTCTTACAGAAATTTATAGAAAGTTTGAGTAACATCTTAATGCATGTTTGGAAGCAGTTATTAAGCTATGCAATTTGTGAGTTAAGAAAAGTTACTTCGAAGAATTTTACAGCAAATGTGGTTTTGGAAAGAAGAAAAGTGATTTCCCGACTTGTTATACCAATACTCGTTCCCATCTGGTTGTCCTGGTGCAGTGCCCTGCGTCTGATGGGTTGTCCTGGCCTCGCTGGTGGGCAGGGCAGCGGAGAATGGGACCAAATGCACTGCAGCGCTGGGGCCATCAGTCCCGTACGCTGATGCAAATAGGGCAGCTCAGAAATGCAAGGGGCGAAAATCGTTTTCATCTCATACTGGGCCACTTCTGTACCTTCTGACCCTGCAGGCATCCCCAGATACATGTCTCTTCTCAATTAATCACAGGGAAGTGTCAGATAAACACACACGCACGCCCATTTACCGATGCGTATCTTGTCTCACCAGTCAAAACTCGTGTGGGTTTGGCCAGAAATACTTGTACTGATCAGACTGAAGGAAGAGGCTTGTTTTAATACTTTGGGTCAAGCTTGTGTGGACTGTAATAGGTGTTGTGGACCTTATCCAAGAGCTGCTATTGACTGCAGTAGTTGTTAGAGCAGGACATACAGTGAATGCAGATTATCATGACTAACAGAGCCCCTGAAGTTTTATGTACTACAACAGATTGCAGTCCACAGTCCACCCTAACAATGTTTTCCCCATTGATCATTAATTAAAATTATTTTTATATATATATAATTTGAAATGTCATTCTGTGAACTGTCTCAAAAGCTAAATTTTGTATTAGTGACTTTTTTCCTGTTTTTTTTTTTTTGTTGTTGTTGTTCTTGCTTTAGAAAACATGCAACAAGCTTTAAAGGCCACCATATAGCACCAATTGTAACATAGCATCCCTAGTACCTATACAGTAAAAATGATAGGACTGTTAAGCAAGACTTTATTATTTCTTCAGAGATTTGCTTTCCTTAATTTGCATAGAACTGTCTTTGGTCAAAAATTGCCAGTCACAAAAGTACCTTGGTGATTTTTTTTGCAGCAGTCATCATTTCTTCTAATGAGAATATATTTTATGCAAAGATAACTTTTTATTTATTCTAAGTGTACTCTTTATTTTATTGATTGCTTGTATCTTAGTGTATTCAATTAGAAAACTGTATATCCTGCTGTGTTAGAACTGTTGGTAATTTAGCTGCTATACTACATTTCTGTTAGTGCAGGTCTAGTTAGGGAATGCAGATGTGTGGATTCTTCTATCTGGAACAGTTTTGTGCAGCTGGGGTAAGTTCTGCCCTAGAGAAGCTTAAGTTTCAAATCTTAGAGGTTGTAATCAAAGGATAACATTGCTGTGCAATGAGCAGAGCTGAGTATAGAAATGTTTTACAGTGTTTAGGTGTGCTCTGACCTCTTCCTAGCAATTGTTGTCAATAGCATTCATTTGTAACAACAATTAAATAAACAAAAATAAACGTAAGGGATACTCTATGAGAAGTCAACCAGAACTAGGCAGAACACCTTCAAATTCAGGAGGTGTTACTCTTCTCATCTCACAGACCACTGTTCTCTCTAACTGTTCTAATTCTCTTAGTAAATAGGTGAGAAATTAAATAGTTATATCAAAGGTCACCTTTTATTCAAAGTTACCTTTTAGCCTCCGAACTAACTGCCTGAAGTCAAAAGTCGTCCGCGCTGCTTGTCTTTGGGTCTGCCACTGTGCACCTCAAACGGGGAGAAATCACACAGGCCTTTTTTTAGCCACATCAAAAAACATCTTAGGCACTTTCCACGTGATTGATGTTGCATTACCACCGACGTATGCCAAGGTAAAGGCCAAATATATTGCTGAGTGGCAGGAACAGCCCCCGAAAATGTGCCCGCCTGTCCTTCCCGTAGATGTGCCGAGCGCGGTGGAAGGTTGCAGCCCCTTCTAGGCAGGGTGGTCCTTGGGCAGCGAGGTCGGGAAGAGATGGCTGCGACGCCGTTGACATTCTTGAGGGAAGTGAGGGACGAGATGATTTGTAGAGCATAATTCATTTGACAAATGCCACCTGTCTTTCTTCTTTTCTGTATTGTCTTCGAATAAATGGCCAGTTTCTCCTGTATGTTTGACGTTTGCAACTTCTACTTCCCAGAAGATTCTCCAAGAGTGGGAGCTGTGGGTGCAGGCGCTGGCCCAGCCC
>NW_009627086.1:46006-85268 GCF_000690535.1 Cariama cristata
AGCTGCGGGGACCAGCCCTGAGTCCGTGTCACCCTTTGGACCATTTATTTTACCGGTAGCATTAGAGGGTTTTATGTAGTGTTTGACAGGCCAAAGGCCAAATGGCAGCAACTGTTTCAGTTGGGTCAGGTCCCCGTGTCTTACCACACGGTGGCATTTGGCCCTGTTCATCTCAAAGAAGGGTGGAATATCTCCATTTAACAGCGTTGCTCATTTTACCAAGGCAGGGGATCATGTGCTGCAGGCATTCCCTTCCCACCCACGGGTCTACCTCCCCGTGCACCGTACCGTGCCCTGCCAGCCAGGAGAGCTGCCGCACAAGCCCAGCGTAGAGGGTGGTTATACAAGAGCTGCATTGCAGCACGCTGCACCAGCTCAGCCGGAGCATCTGCCAGCAGCACCTCGTGTGACAGCACTCCAGGCTCTCAACACTTCATTTCCATCACCCAGAACAGGAGCTCTCACAAAAGGTGTTGCCCGATATAACCATTTGCAACAGGTTGTTAACAACAATGGGGTTTTTGTTTTGTTTTGGTTTTTTTGTTTGGTTTTTTTTTTACTTGGCTATAAATACTCTGATGAATTTTTAATGCAAATGCAGAATTCTGATTTAAAGCAGCAGCAACTGGATTTGTTCTCAAAGTTTTGTGAATTCTCTGCTGGGTTTCTTAGCACACCCACCAGTAACGATTTTTTTAAAATTCTTTTTATGGTGCTTGTGGTCTGTTTTTCTGGTTGGTAATGAGTATTGACTACTTCCTTCACTTTTTTGTTTATTAGCTTCCAGTCATAAAATTTGTACAGACAGTTGCTTATGGTGTGACCTTTACAAGTGCATCCCTGTAGTCTGCCCATTGTCCTAGAAAACTGTCTTCTGTGAAGCTCTATAGTTGTTATTTAAACCGAGCTTTTTATAGACTTGCAATGTAATCTGCATTTCCCAATACTGAATGCATTTAGAAAATGCTCTGCGCTGAGAGCAAATTGCCTTTGTTTTTGAAGCCCAGGGACCTGCTTTCTCCTGCCTTGCAAAGCCGAGCAGGTTGCTGTGGTCCGTATTCTCAGCGGAGCTCCGCAGATCAGGCTCTTCCTTGGATTCCCGGTTGGGAGCTGGATGGAACCAGCTGGTGAGTCTCTTGACAAGTTTGAATACAGTTCTCCCATAAGCTTTAATGCCTTCTAACCCCGATCGATCTTCACTAAAGGAACTGGCAAATGGCATGAGCAGCATCTGCCTGAGCGCTGCGGTGCTCCAGCACGCAGGTGAGCCCCCAGCACCCAGCTGGGGGACTTGCAGCTGGCCAGATGTTCACAGAGGGAGGGTGTTGAAAAACACACAGCGTGAGCCTTACCAACAAGCTCGGTGCCAGTAACAACCGCCGCAGGAACTGGCTTACGAGCTTCTCTCCTGAGTCATAAAACCAGCGAGCACCTTGTGCAGGGAACCCAGAGCTCTGGCATTTGATATTTTTTCCTTAAAAGTCTTTTTTTTTTTTAAGGCTAAAACTGAAGTTTATGGGGTTATCATGCTTGATGATTAAAAAAGGTACTGTACTTTCTTTAATGTAATTGTTCCCACTAAAATCTAAAATTTGTTGTAAAAGAGAAAAAAAAAAAAGAAGTGGAATTGAGCAAAACAGCTTGATTATTGATATTCTGAGACATGCCAGTTTAAGGCCTTTTCACACTGATTTTTTTGGTAATTGTCCAAGTGCAGTCATGCCAGTGTTCCTTAAATGTGCAAAAATACAAAACAGAGCCACAAAGTGCAAAATAAAGCTATAACAGATTTTAATCTCTCAATTCCACCTTTCTTTTGAGAAATATTGGAAATGCAAATGTTTAGAATGATATTGGCAAATATAAATAATCACAAGATACACAGAGATCCAAAAGAAATAATTTGCATGATTTTCTGTCAAGTTTTGAAGGTTATTGTGACAAATTGGAAGTGTTCTTTGGACACTTGCATTGGTTGGTAGGAGATTTTGTACTGTAATGCAGATGGCACTATGAATATACGATGTTATTTCATATTGCTGCTCTGACAGCTGAAGTAAAATGGTGAAGTCGGAAAAAATGCGATGAATACTTTCAGGGCCAAATTTCCACTTAGTAGCGCTGGATCAATGCTTCAGTGGTTTCATTATCCCGTGCGCTGCGTGAGAGGTTCATCGTTTCTCTGCTTTTGCACCACTCATTAAACAATTAAGAGATGAAAGTAGCATTCAGTGTTAAATGATGGTAAACTGGGGACACCAGTGAAGGAAAATCACTGGTTTTTAGGCAGAGCATGGATTGTTGATACTACATTTGTTGGGCTGCATTTTTACTGACTTGGGTACCTCTCTCCAAGTTAGACACGTGAACCAGAATACCCCATACTTGAATATGTGGTCAGTGGCAAATGTGCCCCCTGCCCGTGAACCTCCCCTTTTTAGAATGAGAAACTTCTCCAGTTTGGTCCACTAAGTAGTTCTGAACCTAAATTTCTTGTTCTCTGCCCTGTGCCCCCCACGGCCCCTCAGCAGAAGTGCCTTTTGTTTTTCCGTAATGCTCTTTCTATGCCTTACGTAAAAGAGAAGATGACGGGTTCCTCTGCCCACAGTGAAGATGTTCTGCTGGAGGCATATTACAGACCTTCCGAGCAGAGCTTTCTTCTCCGTTGCTGCTTCCCCGGTTACAAAGCTTTGCTCTGATTTAGTTAAACCTCTGAGTCAGAGGGATAATGAGTGGTTCTCCATAGCATTAAAAGTCAGAGAGTACCCAGAGCGACTTGCATGAAGCAATACGCTTTGCACTAAAGCGCTGGGTTTGTCTTTTTCCAAGACAAGGTCTATCACTTCAAATGCTGTTGTCTTCAAAATGGAAGGGATTTCGCTCAGAAGTGCTCGCACCTCGTAAGTCTGTAATTGCCTCCTGCGTTAAAGCGGTGCTTCAGCAGTCCGACTGGTTTAGTCCAACCACTTTTCACACATGGTTGTCTTGCAAATGCAATAGAGCTTCAGCTATCTGACTCCGTCTGACTTGCAATCCTCGTCTTATCATCTAAGGGGATACCAGCTGAGATTATTGTGTTTGCTTTCTCTGGCTAACGCTGGACTCGTTTCAAAATCCCTCTGTGAGTTTGGTCTCTCATAGGCAAAAGGCAGTGCTGGCTGGAAGGGTGACATCTTTTCATTTGCTCTTAGAAGGAGGTCGTTTGAGTAATTTGCACAAAATCCCCCAAACGACGGTGTGGGTATTTGTGCCACTCTTCGTCAACTGGAAACTAAGGATGGCTTAACTTTTATGTTTAATATGAAATGAGGTATTGATCTAGTGGCAAGAGTTGCTCCCTGGGCACTGTCCCCCAAAGTTTTTATTTCTTTATAGAGAACAATCAGGTACAAAATACTTCACGTATGCTAAAAAAGCAGAATTGTCTCCAGGAAGGTAGAGGGCCTCACTCTTCCTTGAGATAAGGACATAGAGATTTAACAAAAAACACTGCAGCAAAATTGACTTGGATTTTTTGTGTGGCTCCTGGAAAAGTAAGTACAGATGATACTTAAATGATCCTAAAAATAGAATTATTTCTATTAAAAAATTAAAAAGCAGAAAAAAAGTGAACTGCCTTCCCTTTGAAGGCTCTGTCAGCAAAGGTCCCTAAAGCTGTGCTAGCCGGTGATTGCTGAAGGCTTCCAGTTCCCTTCAACTATTAATAACTGAGAAATTATAACTTTTGCTCAATAAACCTTGAACTTCAGGATTGGGCTGTTTTGTGGACTGGTGGAAGGTTTTTCTTTGGGGGGTGCAAAGCCCATGGCAGCAGCTCTCCTTAGGGCAGGGTGAGCTGGAGATGGCGTGGAGGGGATCACAGCAGGTCCCCCCTCTCTTCTGCTTCTCCAAAGGGGGTCTGAGGCGACCCCGGAGCTGGCTCTGCACCACCCAAACAGCAACTCCAGAAACCGTTCTTGCTTCTCTGAGGCTGAATTTCAGATTTTCCCTGAACGCAGTGTGTGCCTGCGTTGTCCACTGCCACGGGCTGTGTCTTAATAATCCTGAAAGATTTGGAAATATGCAAGTGGTTCTTCATTTCTTTGCTTTTAATAAAAAGTCTGCAGCGCTGCTTGGGAAGGTCAAGTCTGTTTGACATTGCCAGGATGCTGGTATTCTTGGAACAACCATCTGTTCAGAACACAGTGAAAAATTGGTTTGTGACTGCCCAAAGTCACTTTAGCTCATGAATAATACTTCAAAAAAAAAAAAAGTACACTGGTATTTTACCACTTAAAGAAATTACCATTTCGAAAAATTAGTGTTTATATCCATGACTCGATGAGTGATGGCTTGTTAGTGATCTGATGTAGGTATTATTGGCCAACAGGAGGACATGAAAATTGAGCCCCTGGGACCGTCACTGCGTGACCAAAAAGATCTTGGTCAACAGATCAGCTGTAATGAATTGCACAAGGGCACAGAGGAGGGAGGTCAGGGGCTCGCCGTGCTGAACCACACCGACTGACAGAGCTTGAAATAAGAAAATAAATAACCTGTATACTCCACTCCGAGGCAGAAACTGGCCTGTACATTGTTTTCCCTTTCTCTCTGCTACGTTAATACATTTTATGGAATTGTGAAAACTTTGGCAGACTGAGAGTCTTTTTTCCACTTCTTTGTTCCTTTCTTTGTTCTCCCAGCAACTTCAGTATTTCCTCTTCTCTCCACTTGTCTATCTTGTTGTTTTTTATGTTTTTTTATCAGCTGCTGCATTTTCATCTCCGATTCTGCTCTTCTTCCCTTAAGGCATGATCCAAAAGTATGATCCAGTGACTTCTCAGTTTTTGTATTTTTGCTGGTTGGCCCTAAAATGTGCCATGTTTTGATCATTAAATTTTACAAGCCAAATACTTGCAGACCAGCTTTTCTCTGTTTCTTCTTTGCTAATTTGAGATTGCATTGCTGCTTAAATTAGTCGAAATACTTTTCCCTTGAACATGGTGTTGATTAACATATGTGTTTCCAGATATTCTGTGGCTTCCCTGGTGCTGCAGTGCTCGTCGTTGAGATACTCAGCACCACTCTTTGGGACTGTACTTCGTGATGCAGTGAGTAGAAAATCCCAGATAAAATACCGGAGCCTTTGTATAATGGTGTGGCTCAGAAGGGCTAAATTCTGCTCCTGCCGCTGTATAGAGTGCGGCTGGGCTGGACTCGGGCGATAGCGGTGCTTGGTGCCGAAGGGCTCAAGGGCTGTGTGTGGCGGCCCCGTGCCCGCCGTGCCGGTGGGATGTCTGAGGATGGTGATGTGTGGTACCAAATCACTGATATTTCCATACACAGGGCTGGACTGTGGCCCAGCCAGGGGCTTGCAGACGGGGAAATCCTTACCGGTTCACATGAAATGGGAGTCCATTGCAATAACATGAAAATAAGAAGCTTGGGTAAGGTATTGTAGATGGCAGGCTGCTGAAAATTATTAAAATTACAAAAAAGCTTTCTGGTGTGGAAAGTTTCATTAAAAGTTACATCTCTGAGTTCAGTCTCAATTTAATAAGAGATAACGTCTTCAGCTTCTTAAAATTTAATTTGATAGTTTATGAAGAAAATAATTAAAACATATTGTGGCATCAGTCACTTTTTATTTCATAGAAAGTCTGTATAAAAAAGTACCATTCATATTGCAGCGAGCGTTTATATTGGCCTGCAGATTTCGTTTGTCCTTATTGACACAACATCCACTAATCCCAAGTACACGGGAAGGAAATGATTGAAAATTTTTTTTGTAATAAAGGGGAATCTTGACCTTGAGGCTACATAAAGTGAAAGTTGGTGGAAAGTTTAGAAAAGTTGCAGCTTTGTGGGGAAAGAAGATGTTTCTAGTACCTGATGGCAAACTGGTGCCACCTGTCTCTGGGAGATGGAGATAAACCTCGAGTTTCTGGGTCCTGTACTCCTGCCAAGTTGTGTATTAGTGCACTGACAGTTTCACTGTGTCGTGTGGAGAAAAATATCAAATCATACCACTCTGCCCATGGTTTCCATGCTATGGTCGCTAATTAATGTCTTTTCTTAGTCACCGCTCACTTGAGGGCAGGTGAGCAAAATGTAACCCGCTAGCTGTTCTTCAGTGATCTGAGCCCTGAATCCTGGATGATGGAAAGCTTAACACTGGGGACCTTAGCCCCTCTTGGCAGACTCTGATCCCTCTGTTCACTGACTTTCTAGTAGAGTTTTGCTTTGGGGATAAGGAGGAGAGGAAACACGTCTTCTCATCACTTACTCTCCTGGGAATCCAACACTGGAGCACTTTTTATTTGACAAAACTTACTGTGGCTCTTCCCAGGTCCCTGTCTCCGGCTGTGCGCAGAAGATGTTCAAAAGCACTTCGTCAGCAGGCCATAACAATAGGTTTTAGAGAGTGTTTTGAAGATTGGATTTGCCTCTGGAATGGTTTTAATCAAACTATTTTTGTCTATCACTTTTTGGGCACTTTGCAATTTTCAGTAACTGCCTTGAATCAAGTCCATAAGTATGTCTAACGTGCCAGAAATAGATTAATCTCAAGCCTCGATTACAATTACCACTTTGGATTTCTGTATCACTTACCACTTAAGTGGTTTACAAGCAATTACAGACTAAGTCTTCCAGAGCCTCTTGGAAGGAGCATTTCCCACCCCGCTTTACAGAGAGAGACGGAGCATTGGAGAGGATCAGATCCTGGTCCACAACGTGCTGAGCTCCAGCACCCACCTCCGTGAAGGGCAGAAGGGAGGTTGCTCCACTGGTAATCCGGCTTCGGCAGACTTGCCCAAGGTAATGTAGCGGCGGAGGCAGAAAAGGAGAATCCAGATTTTCTGCATTCAGTCTTGTCCTCGAGTGCAAGTTAGATTTAGTCAGGTTGAGGCACTGCTGCTGACAAGCTTGCTTCTGTTCTTGAATGATGCTGGTAAGGGTTAGAAGCCCTTAAGCCAGGTAGATGGAAAGACAGAGAGATGCTCAAGTCATTGCTCATGTGAAAACAGCATCTGATGAGAAAGATTAACTACGTGTTTGGCAAGCTGCTTGCATAAGTCACAGTTAATCCCTTCCTCATGGCTTCTTAGTACCGAGCAGATTCATTGTGAATAAGGGAACCTGGTGGCATTATATCTGTGGTCTTCCCTTTGTTATTACCTTGAGGAACTGATAATACGAACATGAAATTAAGAATTACCTGAGGATTGTGTTCAGTAAAGTAGCTGGGACTCTCCCAGCAGTCAGAAATAGGTACAAGGGTTTTTACATACGTGTTTTCATAACCATTTTTTTGGACTTAAGTAGTTATTTGGTTTAGATACATGCAAATTAATTTGCTGCATAGTCTCTCATTACATTAGGATTCCTTGAGACCATGTACATCGGAGGTTTGATGTGTCAGGTCTGCTCTGGTTATTTTGGCTGGCCGTGCCCCGTCCCTTGGCGCAGCGCATGCCGTGGCCCGGGAAGGGAGCAGGACAGCCAGAGTTTTGTGTTCCCTCAGCCGTGCCACAAAGCGAGAGCTGCCTGCGGTCCAGTGGAGTAAAATCGCTGAACTTCTCACCTGCTCAGCTCAGCACGAGAAGGGCTGAGCCTCTGGTTTTGTTGGAAAGACCACACATTAATTCACTGTGCCACTTCTGCTGGTGATGTTACTGGTTTAATGAAATAAGAGCGTGGGATAAGGAGAGCGCTGGCCTCGTAGTTAGTGAGGGCTCGGAAGTTAGTGAGGTCGGTATAGTTGGAGGAGCAAAAACAGGCGGAGGAGCCTTCTCCATGTAGAAGTACACAGAGTGGAAATGGGAGTGTGTGCGATAAAGTGTATAGCACATGCTTAATCCTAAGTGTGGGTGGAGAGCTGGAAGCAGGCTCTGCAGTGCATACATGTGGCTGTTGTACAAAAACTGGACAATATTAATTTAAACGCTATTGAACAATGATTTTTAAAAACCAGGGTAATCTGGTAAGATTAAATTGAAACGTGGTGTTACCATCTCTGCTGTCACAAAAACTGCACAATATTAATTTAAACGCTATTGAACAACAGTGATTTTTAAAAACCAGGGTAATCTGGTAAGATTAAATTGAAACGTGGTGTTACCATCTCTGCTGTCAACCCTTAACGCCAAAAGGCAGGAAGCATATCAGGAGGACCTGAAAACCTCCGTTCCGGCCGGAGGAGAGGTGCCGCGATGAAGGAATTTCAGCGGACGTTTGCTGAGCTGTGCCGAGCTGTGCTGGCCGTGAGGGTCCTGCCGCAAGGACCGAGGGCAGGAGTGATGCCAGCAAGGAGACGCTGCATGATATTCAGAGCAGATCTTCGATCGGGCAGCTTCAGTTACTTCTGTTTCAGAACGTACTTTACCAACAGCGATGTGCAGAATGTGATGTTTCATAGTCACGCAGAGGTACAGCATTATTCTGCCTTTTCTGCTCAGAAAATGACGATCTAAGACTGGATAATCCAAGTACTGTTGAAAAGACATCTTATTTTTCCTCCTAGGTTGCTTAATTAATTTCTTTCAACTTTTTTTATACTATTTGATGAATGTTATTTCAGACTACTGTCACGGGGAGTGTGAGGAGGGAAAAATGAGCCACCTACATACTGCTTCTAATATAGTTGTATCTCCCTGGAAAAACAGAGAATTAATAAAAAGAGGTGTTAGCCCATATGCTCAACAGAGAGCATTTAGATTCGTCAGGTATGTTTCTAGTCTAATTATCCTTGTCAGGCTATTTTGTAAACCAAAAAATTCTGTAAGTTAAATAAAATTTCGAGACAGGCCAGGATATTTGAAGCTGCACTTTCAAACCAGCAAAACAGTACTTGTTCTTGTTTGTGTTGTTACCTCCTACCCATCGACCTTTCCTGCCCTGTTCCCATGAAAAGAGAAATGAACACATCTGGTAATATTATGAATCTGGTTTGTTTGAGGTTATTAGACATCTACGTGAGGAAATCTAACAAAACTGGACAACTGTACAATGTTTTGAGTGTAGCAGAAAGCCTCCAGGTGGAATTACACGGACAAGTTTTCATGCCCCTTTATTATCGTGATTAAACTGAGAGGCTGAATATTTGTTGTTGCTAATACTTTAGATTCTGTTAGTGTTTGGAGGCGTCTTATCATAGACCCTAGACTGACATAAAAACAATATCCTCTGAAGAGATGACAGTGCAAACAGTTATGAAACGAAAAGGGATGTTTCTGTCTATTTTAAAGGTGAAAAATACAGCTACCTTAGTTAAAGGTAGGGGATGGAGGCAGCTGGAGTCGGTGGCCACCGAGTTTTGTGCCCAGAAACCCACCACTCTGTGCGTCAAGATGCAAGATTAGGCTGTTAAAATTTAGCGTAATTACGAAAATTCTTGGGATGGGGGCCCGAATTTGGAGCCTTCAGGAAAGTGAGTAGACATGGGTTACTCAGCTGTTGATTGCACACGGCTGAAATGCTTAACTTAGGTGTAGCTGCGGCTTTTAGCTTGGCGTGCTGTGGCGTTTCCTCCACTCACGATGCTGAGGGAATAACTGGTGGATGAAGTTTGTCTTTTTCTCACATTTATATTTTTCCATTTCAAAAATCTTTGCTGAAAAATTTATCGAAATAAGCCTTTTTCTTTAGTTCTTTTCTGAGGAGGCCGTGGGAAAAGTTTCAGCTGCCTAATTGGAGGTTCCCAGAATCAACTTTCTCTTGCGAATACACACCAACTTAAAGTATCCGTTTTGTGAATGTTTGCTGTAACGTGAGGGGGTTACTTCCTAAAAACTTTCTGTGCTGATGAGTGTTTCTCCCAGGAAAGCTCCATTTTCAATATTTGTGGAAAACACACAAAGGACAAGGACACAGTTGGAAGTATTTTAATTTGCAAATGTATCTGAATATTCATGATGCCTATTTTAATATTCACCCATTTTCATCTCGTGAATGCAGCTTATCTGTTTTAAGGTAGAATACATCTGTAGCGATCTGTTTTGCTATCAGAAACGTTAATGTTGGGAAAAAGTAGTGCGGCAGAAATCCTACTGCGTGACCGAGGCCTTAACTAAACTCACAAATCACGGAGGCTGGCTTTTTCCCCCAGCTGTGTGGCACAGATAATGAATATTATGGTCAAATACACACAGTGTGCAAATGTTGGAGGGGCCACCGTGACCCCGCAGGTGCCACAGGAGCCGAGCTGGGGCTGTACGGGATGCGTTTGGAAACGTCCCTCCCTTGGTGAGTCACTTCTCATCACACACTGCACTCGACAGGCTCATATCCCGAGGGGTTTATAGGAAGGCGAGGATGAAAAGCACTTTGGACCCAGTCAGAAAGAAATTAATTTTCCATTTGAAACCAGTGCTGCTGAAAGCCATCCCCTTTCTTCTCTGCTCGGCGCGCAGCATCCAGCGCTTCTCTTCATTCATCTGGTGCCTGTTGACAACTCTTCAAATTGTCTTATGGGGAAATTTCCTCCTACGTGTTATTTGACCATTTTTTTTCCCCTATCCTGATAAATGATGTTGCCAGCAAAGATTACTTCTTTTCAGGGCTAGCAAACACTTATTTCTTACCTGATGGCTTATGGGGGATACAACTGGAAAAAAACATGATAAGGTTTTAAAAAAAGCATGATGGAATAAAGGGCGAAGAGGAATTTTTTTTGTCTCCCACCTAGTAGTTGCAGACAGAGGAAGATCCTACTCTGATTATCTCTGGAGTGTACAATTTTTCTTAGTGGACTGGTGATTAAGTACTTAGCTGAGAAGCATGAGTGTCGCGGGGTGCTGGCTTCCCGAGGTCGCTGTGCTGGAGCCTGGAGGAAGGTCCCCAGCCGCTCCTCTTCGGCGGTGTGGGCTGGCCCCTCCAACGGAGCGGTGGAGGAGATGGCTTCTGCCCGCCTGGCAGCGGTGGTGTGGCAGGGAGCCCGACACCTCACGCTGTGTTATTTTTACATGCCATGTGCTTAGATCTAAGTTGGCTTGTAGTCTAGTTTGAAAATAATGAGAATTGCATTGGTCAAACAATCCGCATGTTTGTAATCTCTACTAAATAATTTTCTTGTAGGTGCTGTTGGTCTTCAGGGTCTTAATCTGATGTTCAGCAAAGTCAACGGAAGGAAGGGATCCCCTTGCACAAAAGTTCCAACCCGAGTGGGAATATCCACAGTGAAGGTGATTTTGCTCAAACCAATAGAAACTTTAAAAATTAATTTGGTTTATTCCAGCTCTTCTGGTTTTGCGGGAGAGGAGGGAGGGTACGATACGGTACGGTGCACTTGTTCTAACTGGTATATATGTCATATACACTCTCCAAAATAACCTATTTTCAGCAACAGGTAATTTATCAACTGTTTCAAGGTATAATCTCAAAATCTCAATACTTTGTTTTATTTCTTACTCAGTTGTGTCAATAATCCCTTAATCTACTGCTATACTTGCTTATTCATGTATTCATTCAACTGTACTGGCAAATACCTTGTTGAAAAGAGAAGTTATCAGCAGTTATTTTATTACTCAGTATAATTGCAGGATAGTACCTGTATATTGGGGGAGGGAGAAGGAAAAGTTACTTGTCAAGCTTATTGAAACTCATCGGGAAGTCAGGATAAAACACCCTAAAAGATCTGGTTTCCAAAACCAGCCGAGAGCCTCTCGCCCAGAATCTGCCCAGTTGAAGAAGTGCCTGGCCACACGGATGATGGAAAATCTTGGCCAAAGGATCGATCCCTAGGAGGTGACAGGATATTCTGGCTGCAAACACGGGCTAGAGAATATACTTCTTACTGGGTCAGACCGCAGGGCAGAGGAGATGCACAGTGCTGTAGCTCTTAGCTTAGTCCTGTGTGAGTAATGGAAGTATATAAATGTTTTCTGGTTTTCATGTTGGATCCTTAGTGGGGGAGCCGGGAGGAGGAGGAGAACAGCTGTGCATCTGAACTGACTTCTGACGACTCAGCACATTTACCTTGGACACCATCCTGACTTGCGAAATTTCAGGGGAGAGCAGTCAGTCCTCTTTAGGACTTCTAGATTTTATTTATTCTCCCTTTCTCTTATTTCAATTACCTAAACGTTTATATAATCCAAAAATTTATTTCAGTGCAGCAAAGAAAGCTATAGAGCACATGTTGTATTTTCTTTGCGATGTAGCCCATAACTAACTAAACAACAATTTCTTTATTATAGGATGAAAGCATATCTAAGAAATACGCTGCCAGTGGAGTCAAGAGGAATGTGGCACGCTGCACCGTTTCTGAGCATTAATACTTTCATTTATTTTCAAATGAATGCTGCAGAGCAGCCGACACCTGCCGTATAGACTGTGCACCATTAAATCAAATCGAGTCAATGTCTGAAAGAGTTTCTGGAGTTACTGTACCATTCAAACCCTGTCCTGTCGCTGTAAGGCAAAAGAAGAAACAAATGCTCTTAAAATTTTTCTCGTAAGAGGCAGTTCACTCGCCCACGCACTGTTTGCATGAGACTTACTCTGGTAAATTTAAGGTACGTGCTATTCTGCATAGCAGTGAAGCGTATCTTTGAGTCTCACTGAAATATAGAAGAAGACAGGGATTACAAGTCCTTCCTGAGGAGCCGGAACAGAACCCATTAAGGTATTGCAAGTCATGCAATTCAATGGCCCTGAAAGTATAATTTGATTGTAATTCAGGAGGTTACTAAAAGGAAATCCATACTAGGCTGTAAGATAAGCAAAAGCGAGAAGTGTATTTAATACGAGTGGTTAAATGTGAGGTGTGCGAGTCCCTTATCTCTTTTGTCTGCAGTTCAACACCACTGAAGGCAAGTAAAAGGGGAATAATATCTAGTTCACAAGAGAAGATTGCATTAAGCTTTCCCAGAGGTTTTATGGGAGTTATTTCCATTTCACTCCCATCTGGATTAGCCTAGCTCCTTCAGGCTGTTTCCAGATCTGTGATGGAGAAGGCCTTGGCGCACGGGAGGGAGGGGAGGACGGCCAACGCGTTGTTTCCTTGTGGAGGAATTTGCCTTTGACTTCTGTAAGGGAATTAGGAGACCTACAAAGTCCTACCTGAGTGCAGGACTTCTTTTACTGCGGAGCTTTCTTTTTCAGCTTGGTTTTTGCTATGCAAGCTTATTGCTTTGTAATGGATGTCTCTTATAGGTGTTTATTAGAATTGTTATTTATTAGAAGAAACCTGGGTGCTCTTATATCTTGCTGTGGTTATACTCACTGCCCTCGTCTACAGCTGTAGTTACTTCAGCTCAGTTTATGCATGTGAAATAGCTAATGAAATCCTGGAGCGGACTTGAGGGGGCTGAGTTTATGTACTGTGACACTGAATTTTTTTAATGTTATCTCTTTGTTACTGTGTACAACCTTGGAATAAGCCCTTTCTGAAACACACCTAAAGGAACGGTAGCTGCAAGAAGTGTGACGAAGAGCAATGTTCCCTTGCCTGCAGACAAGCAGGTGAGGATGCTTAATGCCCTGAAAGGGCAGTCTGTCCCAGGGGAAAGCAGAGGCAGCGACGTCGAGAGAGACGGTGCAGGCGCCTGCCGTGTACACGCAAGAGACCGACACTGCTAAATGAAAACTGCTCAGACGGAGAGATAATAGAGAGCACCACGTGTTGGTGTTTCTGATTAACTTCACTTTCCTTGTATGAATCCTTAAGTTTCCTCGCAGGAATCCAGAGGAAAAGGCAGCCTCTCTCTCTCTGCAGAATCCTCCCTGGCTCACTGTGTGGCTTGGAAATAGCCCCAGGTTTTCTGTATTTTATTTCTCTGCGAGAAGGAGTGCTGTAGCAGAAGAGCACAGGGCATGCTTGGTCCTGCTCCAGCGCAGGGAAAGGAGGAGGAGGAGGATGCTGTGGTGAAATGCAGCCTCTGTCAGTGCCTCCGTTCCACCTGCGTTATATTAACTTTAGTGGAAATGATGCAGTCTGGGTGCAAGGTGGTTCTCAATCACGAGTATTAGTTTAGGCAGGTGGGTTATCCAAGCGAAGGCTGATTATGCAGAGGAGATGATTTTGTGGTTCATAAGTATTTACTGTCCAGATATTGCAATTTTTTCTTAGCCTTTTTCAAATATATTGTAATTTGCTTTACATGCAGGTGTGTGAAAAAGAGAATGCGCTTGCGGAACATTGTGTTTTACTGTTCCAGTGATAGCTTAACTTAGAAGAAGCGATCACAAGGAGACACTCATCACTTTCCGGCTCATACCACGCTGTTTGCAAATGGAACAGGAGAAACCTCTGCATCTCAGAGGCTCTGACAGGTAACTGTGAGGAAGTTTATAACAGCCCTTGGAGCTGAAATGAAGGGCAGCTTTCCCTGCTTTTTCATTTTGAGGAGGCAGGCGGTGACTCTTTCTTACCCACTAATGGACAGCGCTGATAAGCACAACATCTTCCCATTCGTGTTGGACCTTTGATTTTCAAGGACCGCATGTTTCTTTTTCTAACACTTTTCTTATTTCTCTCTGGTTACTGTTGTAACTGCTGCATCTTCTTTGAGCTCCTGGGCACTACGAGACATCTCCTAGATGTGGAATCTTGTCATTTTTGATAAATCTCGGTGAACCACAGAGCTCCACTGAAACTGCAGCTCAGCATCCTGTAGTGCCAGTTTAATCTATTTCTAGCATTGAAAAAAAGAGGGGGGGAAGTGAAAAAACTCACAGCTTTTACCAGTAATAACTATGGGAACGAATTGGCTTTCAGAAAATAATTTAATCCCTGGAGTACTGGAGATGGCTTTTGAGTGTCATGTTTAACAGAGCCTAAGGTAGGGGAAGTGTCCTCTTGTTGTGGCTTATATTAAAAAAAACTAAACCTTTTTCCTCTAAAAGTTTATTAAAGTGCAGTTTTATTTTACTATTTTCCAGACTGAAACTGCAAGTGGAACAGCCTTCTCTTGGAAATCCTGGGGATTGTTTTTGCCTTAGCATCGTCAGATCACTTCATATTGTTTTATCTGAGCTTGTGATCTGGAGGGATTGAGTATTAATCATGACGGTGGAGAGGCTAATGGCAGTTCCTTATAAGAGATGATTGATTACCCACCAGGATAGCTAGAGGAAGCTTTTAAAGACAAAAATGGGTGCTGGCTACCTATTTGCCATAGGAAGGCCAACACAATTAGGTCTCTATGTCTTAGCCTTTGAAATTTCCCTCTGGATTCACCAGGGTAATAGGGCAAATTCCACTACTGCTTTTGTAATTCCATCTGGGTTAGGACAGTCCTTAATGCCGCAGTTGCTATCAAATTAAATGTCAGACGAATGCCACAGAGGATGAGAATTAAAATTTGGATGCCACGTCTTCCTGGTTCTCAGGATCAGAGTTTGTCTCCTTGCAGATGCTAATCAGCAGCTTTGCTGGCCGTGGACAGAGTTTGTGGATGTCACCACGGGCTGACGGTAGCCAGGTCTGCGGTTGTGTGTCTGCAGTAAAATGGTGGAACCCGTCCTCCTGTTTCAGCCTGCTCTCTTTCTCAGGCCAGCAGTTTCAGAGTTGTTACAGGCTGCTTAAGGTGTTCTAGGACAAGCCCCTTCTTTTCACACGCTTTTACTTGTGGATTCCCTCTGTGCCTGGACATCTCTTTTTTTGTGTGTGTTTGGGAATCACTGCTTCAAATTAAAACTGTTCACTGTGATGGCTTGTCAAGATTCACACCCTTCAGAACAGCGGCCCTGTGGTAATGTTTGTGTTGCTTTCGGTTTCTCTCCAAATACCATCAATTGTCTAGAAAATCTGCAAGTGTGTCTGTAAGTATATAGAGTATACAGAGGTACATGTAAATGTATCTATAAGTTCATTTACGCCGAGTATTAGGAATAAACAGGATGCCCGCCTGTTTAGCATTCAAGTTCATCTATCTAAACTACCATTTTCATTTGTACTATGGTTGTGACATATAAATCAATGCCCACAAATAAAATTGCTTTGTCTAATAATCCTTTGTGCCAGGGTTATCAATAGTTCATTAGTCTTGCTTTGCATCTGTCAATAAAAGGTGCAATTGAGAAAGAGAGAGCTCAAGGCAAGAAGTGAGTATATTCTACATGGGAAGGAGATGTCTTCCATTTTGGCCACCCTTTCTCTCCTTCCGATTGTAGGCTGCATGCTGTAGTTGCAATATATGCACAGCTTTTTTTTCCTCTTGAAACAGCTTGGAGGATGGTATATGGTTTCATTTATTCTGGAAGAGCCCAAAAGGGCTCTTGAGTCTCTGAGCTATATTCACACTGTGAAAACACATGTGTAAGAAACTTCCACAACAGGATCACTAAGTATTTTAGCTGTCCTTTGGGTTTTGCCACTCATCCAAAAGGCACTCGTGCAAAGGCAAGTTGTCCCTTCCTGGCTAGAAATCAGTGTGCCTCTGACCAAGATGACAGCGTGCTACATCCTGACTAATGAGTGCCCCTTCCTGGGCCATCTAGGTGCTCCTCACTCATTACCCTGGTTTATGTAGCTTGACATGAGAGATTGGATGTTATCCCAGCAAGGTGGCATGGCTTCAGGCGATGATATTTTACTCACATAATCTTGCCAAGTTCATCTTAGCAGCATTGTGTGTTCTGGTTCCTCTCGATCCGTGTCACTGAACTCTACACAACGTGCCGGCGACAATGTATGTAGCACTTCTGTGTCAAAGTTGACCAAACAAAACTTCAGCACACCCTTGGTTGTTTTAGCTTTTTGTCAGTTAATTAGAACTCCACATAGTTTGACTAGGAGGTCAACAAATCAATTGTGTCATTAATTAGATATCAAATAATTAGCGGATGGCTCCTGGGATGCCACTTATTTTCTTTCACCAGAATTATGATACAGCTACGACAAGTTTTATTAACGATCGGCATGCAATAGTTTCAAAATTCATCAAGCCCATAGATGTTGAGTGGTGGAGCAGAACATCTGCATCGCCAAGGTGTTTGGAAGTCCCAGTCTCTGCAGCACTGGTGTACAGGACAGGACCCTTGGCTTACCGTACTTGGTTGGGTTCAAATGGGATTTCTGGTCACGGAGGGACTTCTCATAGTTACTGGGACGTTGAGGTAGGAGGTGCAGTAGCACCGTTGTGTCCATCGTCCTACAGCCAAGAAACCTCTGGAGGCTGGGTTGACGCCTGCAGACTGGAGCTCCACCGTGACCCTACAGTTAGGGTATGAGTCGATTCAGCACATCTAAGAGAAGCAGAGCGTTTATGTAGTGCCGCAAAGCCATTGCAAAGACCTCGAGGGATATGTAGAGGTTATTCTGAAAAAAATGCAGCTGAGTGAGGCAAAACCCTCTGCCCTTCTGGTACTCTAGAAGCAAGTTTTTGGACATACACCTACCATGTTAAGTAGACCCAGTGAAAAGTTGTGACTGAAAAACTATTTTGTCAGCATATTGTTTCAGTGAATGTTTTCTGAAAGCCTTTTGATTTCTTCATATTTTCCCATTAGAAGAACATTGATCATGGTTTTGGGTAATCCTGGTGCAAGAAAATTCTTCTTCCAATTTATTTCCTTTTTGCCACAGGAAAAAGAACAGAAGACTGAAAAGTTATAATGTCTTCAGAATAAAAAAAAACATTTTCCTATGCCCTTTGTTTCATAGTGTACTGCTGAAAATGACAAATGGGAAGAAAAATAAAACATTTGCAAACTGAAAATAATAATTTATTTTGAAATTTCTCACAAGATGTGTTTGCCTTTTTTGAAAAGTCAGTTTTATTCGTATGTAAGTTAGAAAAGTGATCTGGTACAGCTAGGCTAAAGTGGAACAAAAAGGATTTGTATATAAAGAACTGAGTGATTTTAAACTTTGCGTGTTGCGGTATTTTCTATCAATATTTCATCATAAGAAGTGGGTGCAGTGACTTACTTTGAGTCTCGCTTTGCTGGCGCAGGTAAGCTGTCTCTCTGTTCAAGTGTCATTCTTCAATGGTTTTTCTCTGCTGATAAAAGTTAGCAAGGGGAATGAAAAGGGACAAATGCTCATAGCTAGCCAGAAAAACAAGGAGGGAATGAAAGAATTGTAGTTCCTTTTGAAGCGACATCTCTTCCCTTCTGGCTGCGGGAGTCCCTGCCAGCCCTGAGCGTGTCCCCCACGATTCATGCATCTCCCGACGCCGAGATGCGCTGCCTTGGGCAAGTACCACTCGTGACCGCCTTTGCCTGTGGTTGCCCACTCGGAGTGTGGCAGAGTGAAAAGTAATTCCATTAGCAGGTGATGCTCTGGGCTTCTGAGGAACGCTTGAAAATCTGTATTCGTGAGAATTAATGATCAGAAATTTCTAATCTTTCCTCTGCTCCAGCCCAAATGCAGATGTTATTCAGAAAGACTGTCCAGTAGAGTCAGCTTAAACTGAGCTTTCCTCAACTATCCTAGATTTTTTTGAATAAAAATTTTCCAATGTCCTCACCCCACCAAAACAGCCAACGTTGTCTCTGGAGCTGCAGTGTAGTGCCACGTGGTCGGCTGACAGCCGCTGCAGTAACGGGCAAGACTAAGCAACGGGAAAACGGGACAGTTCGAAAGTAAGAGGATATTTGGCACATTTATCCACTGTCTGCTCCTTGTGAAACTCTTCCAAAAACCTGACTGTAGCTCTGACTGTCACACTGTGTTTGAAGACCAGATCCAAGAAATGACTCAGGGCCCTTCTGTGTTGCCAAGTAACTTCACTCCGTTGTTTGCTCCTGGTCTTCGCCGTCTGACTGTCCGTGCTAGATGCTGTTTTGAAGGGAGCCAGCTAGTTCCCTCTAAGAGGAAACTCTCCAGGGCTGCTGTCACAGATGCAATGCCTACTCTCATCATCGTGCTGTCTCATAGCTCTGAGGAGCTGTGAAACATCTCTGGTATCATCTCAGCTGTCTTGGACCGATGTCACCGTTCTGCTGTAGGATTGCCTTACGGGTCCCAGCGGGTGTGCGGTGCGGATGAGGCCATCTCATCCAGGAGGGAACTAGCCCTGAGCGATGCCCTCCAGTACCGTAGGCCAAAGAGGGAAGAAATTGTTCAAGGTCGGACTGATGAGCGTACGGCAGGGGTGGTTCGCTCTGACCGTGCAGCACGGCTCTGCCCATTGCGGGGAGTTGCCTTAGTTGTGAGTAACAAATGGTTTTAGTAACAGTTTAAAATTTACAGCATACTGTGAAGGTAGCTTTGTATAGCAGTCCATAGCTGTGTTGCTTTTTTCTACCCCACCTTTTTGCCTCATGATTTATTTCTGAACGTGTTATAAATAGCCAATGCTCTAGATCGGGTCAGTTCCCTGGGGAAATAAGTGCATGCCACTTATATATTAGAGGTTAAATTCTTCCCTGCCATATACTCACCGAGTACAGCATTAGGGGAGGTGTGAGGCAGGAAAGAACTTGATACTGTGTACAGAAAATAACTTAAATAATTACACCAATTGCATTTTTAGAAACGTTATTATAAGGTCAATTTATTTTGTCAAATGACCAATAATTAATTTTACAGAAGGTGTTAAAAGAGAGTAAACTCTAAACTCTCTGCTCTAACTTGGACCTTGCCATTAAGAGTACAAGACTTGAGTGTACTGGGCTTTCAAAGTATGAGCGATGCATGTAATTATATGGCAATTTGGTTGTTTTTTCCAGAAATGCTGACTGACAGCCAGTCATCCAGCACAAGCCACTATGTGTGTCTTCATCTCTGCCATCTGCTGTGGTTGCCCTCTTCCCTGCCTACTCGTGATAGAAGAATTGTCTTTTTCTCCATCCTGCTAAGCTTCCTGGACAACTGATCCCCCTTCTGCCACTGCTGGACCAGTGTAACAAGGCTGCTGAGAAGATGTGACCTGGAGGAGATGGGTATCAATGCTGACCTCCCTGCAAGTTGCCCATCACCCACTGATGCTCCGGTTCAGCTCCTCACTCAGAAATCTGTCTTGATTCTAATAAGGAAACCAAACCAAAGTGAGGTTTGAAGAAAGTGTGATCTGTCTTATGCACTGATGAGACGAAATCCCTCTCCTCACTGTGGAATTGCACTTCAAAATTCACCGCAGCGGACTCTTTCATACTGCTGATGTATGTAATGTAATTTACTCCCTTCCCGTAATGAAAAATGTTTAGATACAAGTGAAAAAACCTTCAACCTATTTTGACCCTATGGAAGGTCAAAAGAAAAGCCTAACTGATTTAGCATTGCCTTTTTTTTTGGAAGGATGCTACTCATACTTTGGTTGAACAATCCAGCACAGAAGAAAACAGCATGACTGCAGCCAAGGAGAAGGGTAGAGAGGGTGAATAACGGCAGCACAAATCAGCAGTAAAGAAGCAGTCTGCTGCAGCACCTGTACAGAAAGCCCGAGGCCAGCGAGGAAAGTGGCAGAAAGATTGCAGTGGGAAATGGCATGGGGAGCACCATATGCACCAAGCACCGAAAGGCTGAGAGCAGCATTTTAAGCTATCCTAAAGATGGAGGAAATGTCTCTGTCCTTGAGCAAGGGCAAAGAGAGAGAGGAATTTTTGAAGATGGAGAGTTCAAGACAATACTTTTGACGTTAGGCAAGTGCAGGTTTGCTTTTCTTTAACAACGTGTTGATGCTGATGAGGCACTGTAGATGTTCACAGGGATGCAGTGTGCGGATAGGAATCTAGCATGGCTGTTGGGCGCTTCTTTAGATGAGAAACGAGTATTGATATGGTTGCATGAAGTTTACAATAAAAAGCAATCCATTAGTCAATCCAGCAAATTAACCACTTTGAATGCAAATTAGGGAGAGCTTCTATTTTGCTTTGTTCTCTGTGTTCTTGTTTTAGATAGGGTTTGATGCAGAAATTGCTTAAAGCAGGAATATAGTTGAATAACGTTCTCAAAATAGCCTCTGCTATTACTATTAAGATGTTTACAGTCTATGTAATGCTGGATTTTTCTACTGACTGTATTTTCTTCGTAATTTTGAACTTCCCTAATCTGCTGAGTCTGTCCCACTTGTGATAAAATAGAAGAAAATGTATTGTGTGAAATCAGAAGATGTTGTTAAAGCCGTTCCCACAGGATTCTTCACCAAATCAGGCAGACAGTACGTTATTGTCTTTTCTGTGGGTTTTTCCCCTGCTTTTTGTTTTAAATGAATACTACTGGAAGATGAAGGATGGGCCACTTACTTGACTTGCTTTCATCCCCAAGTCAAGGAGAGGATTCATGGACGTTGGACAGATAACATCCTGGTCAGAGGTGGCAGCTTCCCAGGATTTTGGTCTGGGTCAACTTCCTGCCTCCTTCAGGTCTCTTCCTTTAATAAGAACATAAAATGAGGTCTTTTGAATGACCTCAGTGTTTGGCTTCTGTTTTTGCTTGGTCAATATGTTCTGTTGTGAGCTTAGAGCTGAAAGGCAGTGCGAGTTTGCTGTTGACATCAGTGACACGTGGGCTCGGCTGGAAGAGCTTTAGCAGAGTCCCACAGCTTTACAGTCCATTTACTGGTGACTGCAAGATGTTTTGCACAGGTTCCTTCTTCCCTAAATGTGAACACACACAGATCAATCAACAAAGCTTGAAAATCTTCCTGGTTCTTTTGTGAACGTTCTGCTTTGTTATTCCTTTCATTTGTTTTGCACAGAACAAGCCAACACCGAGGAAGTAACTTATTGTGGATGATCAGAAAGACCTTTTTTTCCGTCATTTTTCAAAAGGCAGTACACGTAAATTGAATGTTGTCTGTACACAGAGTTGCCATTTTCCATATATAACCAAGGTGGTGTGCAGCTCATTATTTTGTCACATTTAGGGAAAAAATCCATGTCAACAACCAAGACTTGTGACTGTCATTGGTTTTATTAAAAGCAAAAATGTTTGATCTTTTGAAGAATGAGAAAAGGTCCTGTATTTTTTAAAACACTTTGCTCTTGGTCTTATCTAAAAGCATCAAAAAGTGAAAAATCTAACGTGACATTATACATTCTAGTAGCCCCTAATAGCCAGTCACTCCACCAATTTTTCTAAGTTTATCTTTAATCTGCTACTCCCAAACTAATTAAGGACTGAATGCTTTTGGACTGATTTTCATTTTGTCTTGAATTATTGTGACATCTTTACTACAAATTCTTTTTCAGTCTAATTAAATTCCTGCAGCATAAATGTCATTATTAATATCATCACCTTTGGTAGACTAACTTTGCCTTGGTCTCCTGATAACTGTGCATTGTAGACTAACTCTCTTTCTTCCTGGTTAATATTTGAAAAGTTTGGCTTGAAGTAAGAACATCTCGAGGCTTAGCATAGACAGAGAATCCATTAATATAAATATATTCATTCAAGCTGATGGGTTTTTATTAAAAAATCCAATAGTTATGCTATTATATTAGTTTTCAGAAGAATATTTCAAAACTCATTTAAAACTTTTCTTTTTATCTTCAAAAATCATGCCCGGATGCTAAGAATTCTAATATTTTGAGGATTAGAAGTAATTCCCACTTATATGGCAAAAATTTCCAATCAAATCATTAATGCAGGTGGAAGGGAGACCCGCTAAAAGAATATATGTGGGACAGCAGAGGACTGCCAAAAATGAGTATTCGTTTCTTCAACCCAAGAGAAGCTCACCTGTGGGCTCTCTGCAGAGGCCAGGACACCATCCCAGGAATGGTGGGAGCTCAACGTAGGACCCGTAGGTGGGTCCTTTTTTCCTTGGCAGGTAAATATAAAAAAGAACTGCCATGAAAAAAAGAATTTATATGAAAATTTCATAATCTACCCATTAGTTGGGCTAACATTATCTTGATAACTTTTTGTTAATTGTGAATTTAGAATTGATCTTTTTAGCTCTAAATCCATCAACCAGTAATACAGAGATTTTTCTGAAGGGCACAGGTAGCAGTGAATTACCTTTTGTGGGAGGTGTGTTAGGAGTAAATAAACAAATAGATTCCTAGTCTAAGAAATTGATTCATTTATTAAGGTGAAGTTTTGATCTTTGATCTCTCAAAGTTTTGATGAGCATCAGTGGTATCGGAATTGCAGGTCCAGACATCCAGAACAATCTATTAAGTTAATAGGCAGTGAGAGTTTGAGATTGATTGCTATAATCACAGCATGAAAGCTGAAATTTGTTTGGTAGATACAGGTAACCGGGCCAGATTCTGCCACAACTGCAGAGATGGGTGTTACTACGAAAATTGTCCGCTTAAATTCTGATGAACTAAAAGGGAGAATACAATGCTGTTCAAAAAAGGTGAGACTCTTATAATTTGACTCTAATAAAATAGTCCTAAATTCTTCTCCACAAGCCCATATGAGTTGGGGCAAGCCTAAACTAGTATAGGAAGGCTATTAACTTCGTGCTGGCTCTACAGCACAACCTACGTCAGCGCCTTGAGAAGCCATGATGCACAGTAGCATCATGGTCTGTATTGGAATGATATCATTAATGAAGTCTCTGTAATCTTCAAATCGAAGCAGAAAGCTTGCTACTGCTGTGAAATCCTCCTTCCCACCCTGCCTCCACTGGAGCAAATCTCTGCCGACGCGCGGGATGCGCTGGTGTTGCACCAACCCTGCAGGCAGAGGCTGTGCCCGCTGAAGCAGCCCTGCAACGGGTGGCCAAGAGCTCTCCAAAGACTGATTAAATTGCCAAGTTAATGTCTTGAAGAAAGTGCACTTCAGTAATTAAATTGCTCCGATTCAATTGCTACGTTCTACTTTTTTTTTTTTCCTTGCACTCTTGCTTATATTTTGATTATCCTTGAAGAAGTCCACACTTCCAGAGCTTCCTTGGTGCTCCCTGAATTTTATAGGTAAGCCCTGGATGCCGTTCCTTTCTCTGTCTGTCATCGTGAGGCTCAAAGGGAGCGGGGTGTCTCGCCTGCGATGGAGAGCCTGGTCCTGAGCTGTCAGGGGAGGCAGGCGGTCCCTACGCACCCCCCTCAGCTCAGAAATCCTCCAGTCTGATTTTAAACACGGTGCAGCGGCTTATCTGCTAAATAAAATCTAAATGAGAAATGTTGATACTTAATGAAATACAAGTTTGGGGATTTCACGTAAGAAAGCTGCTGTCACTGCTTTACTTTATTAGGGGAGAGTTATGTGCAGATGGTATATACAGAGTTATTTCCTGACTGTACTCCAAAGTAAGTTGATTTGTGGTTTAATGACTTTTATCAAAATGAAATAAGCATTTGATCTTTGGATTTGATCTGGCTATATCTGCAGCTGCTACACCACTACAGCAATTACTTCCAAACTGGGCTTTTTGCCCAGGCAAATGGAGTTCGTCCTTGTTTCATGTCTCATTGACTACCCTGATAATACACACAGTGGTACTATAGGGTTTTTTTCTTCCTCTAAATTTGATAGGTGTGAAAGGAAGAGAGTACTTCCCTTTTTTTAGCATCAGTGTTGTTTTATTATAATACATTCGCTACCACTGGTTAATTTTATCTTGAAGCTGCTCCTAACTAAAATTTAGTATAAGAATGTGTAATTTTCTCTACATAATCCTGCTATGCCCTTTTTATAGAGAAACAAGAAATTCATTTATGAATTCTAAATCTGGGAACCCTCGTGGTAATCTTCACATCTGTCTCTCTGGTTTAGGGATGAAGCTGTAGCGATACGTTGTACACCCACGCTGGACTAAATCCACTCCTAATGTATTTCCATGGAAGGCAATGGAGTTATACTAGGAATAAATTTCCCCTGTTGTATCCATCTCCGAAATAGCGCTCTTTTTCGCTGCTGGTTAATTAATTACTTACAGAATGGAGTTGTAGCATGTTAAGATTAGCAATTCCTGGACAATACTTGTTTATTTACTGCTCAGGACAAGATTCCCCCAAGTTCAGCCCCGAGATCACCTCGTGAGAGACGGGCATGAAGATTAACAGTCCTTAGGGCTTGGTGCTGCCAGCTCTGACTTTCCTGAGTAGCCCCAGCTCACGCCAGCTGCGTTTTTGACCCGAGTGTAGGAGAGAGCAGCTAATTTGGTGGCTTGCGGCCAGCTCACCTGGGTGAGGACTAACAGGAGCAAGCTGCTGGTTTGCAGTGTGCGGTGTATCCTCTGAATAAGGGGATGCAGGATGAGGATGCTCTGGAAACAAGCTGGGGTTGCAGCTGGCAGATCTGAAGGGTGCAGATTCGCAGCGGCAAGGAGATGCAGTCGCAAAGAATTACGAAACAAATTCAGGAGTTTTGTTCTCTCCTTGTTTACAGTCACGTCGGGAGAAAGCGCAGCGCACTTGGTATGGTTGGAAGCTAGATTTTAACTTGTCTTTTTTGGCAGGATATTTCTTAGAGATATGTGATAAAAATGGCAATAACTGGAACGTGACTGGTGAATGAGCTGCCTGTAGATTTGCAGTCCTACCAGAAACTCTGTGAGAAGGCAGTTCATCATGAGAGCTCTGGAAGGTTTTCCTATGCCAGGGTGGCTGCTGCATCTTTAGCGAATCAAACTACTTGCACAGTACTTGCTTCTTAATCCAGGAAAATTAAAACCACCAGTAATAGCTACATTGTCTAGCCATCTGCTCGCCCAGGTGCTCCCACGCCTGATCGGAGATGAAGTGATGTGACCTAGAATCCTCCGGCATATCTGGGATCATTCCCAGCGCAGTCCCAAGCTTCAGTCTTCTGCATGACATCAGATAAAGTAAACATCAAGATTTGATGCGAGAGCATATGTCCGTTGCATAATTCATTAGCGTTCTTCTCTGGAACTATTTTTAGATATTTTTCAATCAGAATTAGAGGGTGAGGATTATTCAGGGAAAAACGATAAGAAAATTACGGGGCTTTTCAGAAACATGTCTAGGTACTTCTCCTGGGACTGAAGGCAAATTTGGCCGTTCAGTTATGTGTGTTTGGTTTTTAAAATAATTATTTCCACCTTGGACAGTTCCACAGTCCTTCAGGGTAGCTCGGCTGTGAGATGGTGTAAATCCAACAGCAGCAGGGGAAACCTGCTCCTTTTTTACTTACTGCTGCTGCTCAACCCCCTGTCAGATCCCACAACGTAATTCTTCCCTCGCACTGATTTCGGAGCTGTATCGCTCCGTTGCCTTGAGTGCGGTTGTTCCTGATTTCCGAACACAAGACACATTCAAAACTATTTACTTTCTGGTTTGCAACGTATCCACTAAGTGTTGGTGGGAGGTAGCGGGCAGAGTAGATGGTGAGCCTGCCCAGGCTGTGCAAAATGCCTCGTAACTGCAAATCATTGCAGCGCTTACAGCTTGTTCTCTTGTGTCAGCAAGAAAATGTGAAATGCGTTCGGGTTGTGTGGGACACCTGGGATGGTCCTGTGTTCTTAAATGAAGGCGATGCATGCACCCTGTGCCTTGCCTCATTTCACCTGACACGCACAGTGTGAGTGGTTTAGCTGTAAGAAAGTAAAAAAAAAACACCAAAACAACAACAACGAAAAACCCAAACCCTCAAAACATTGTACAGCATGAGTTACTGAAAATAAATGGAAGGAGGAGCTCTTCTCAGGGCTTTTACATCTTCCTTATTGCTAGGAGACGGCTTCCCATGCGTGCGGTGCTCTTCAGGCTCTCAGCAGCTGCCTCGTACGTAGAGCAGCATTGAGGGCAATTTACGGAGCAGCTTTGTACGAGGGAAGGAGAAGCAAACCTGGGTGGGAGCTTATTTTCATTTTTCAGTCTTTCTGAGTCAAATGCAAGAGTATACAGGAGACAACTGCAGGTACCAGGGAGAGCATCGGGCCTGAAAGGTCAGGGATCTGGGGCTGACCTGGGTACGTTACTCACCTTTCAGGACAGCCATGGCTTGCTCTCTGCAAAGAGCGATGGGATTATGTAATTGTACCACATTTGGGTTAAATTTGTAGTTCTAGGGAAGCCACTGGTGCAAAAATGTAGTATTGCCAACCACAGAGCCAAGTTTGGGCTTGTTCCTGATGGTCAGTCCAGGAGCTGTGTGGGGAACGTAGACCATCACCTACCAGTGCTTTGAGTCACACCACGGGCAGATGCTCGAGGCAGCCTTCAGGAGAAAGCATGAACAGCGGCCAGACGTACCGCCCGTGACTCCAGTGTACAAGATTCTCAATTCTGAGTAAAAATTATTCCCTGGGAACCACAGGTTTAGTAAGGCACCTGAAGGAAGCTGACTGAGGTTGGGATTGTAAATGGACAAATCTCCTAGGGTTGTAGTCATGGGTGAGTAGAGTCTAGAAAAAACCCCAAATCTAAGATCATGAGAATGTGTGAATTTGTCATCTAGAAGGGAGTTACTGAGACAGCTGTATAATATCTCTTACTGTATTTTTCACACTAATGCCAGATGGCCAGGAACGGGATCCCCCCACGTTCTCCTCCGAGTCTGAGAAGACAAGAAAATAAACAAGGAAAACGTCTGTGATGGTATTAGTTGGCTGCCTGAGAAAGTGAGTCATTGCTTTTGATTGCTGAAATAATTAGGACTGCTTTCTAATTTGATTACCATGTTAACCCTTCCTGCTGCATTAAGTCCTGCCCCACAGATCTCAGTCATCCTTTTAGTTCCTGCTCCTCCCTCGTGCTCCCTGCTTGTGACTAATGCCAAGTTTGGGGACGGCAGCCAAATGTCGGGTGCCTTCAGCACCGCGCCGTATCAATGGACTCCAGCAGATGCAAACAGTATGTCAGAAAAGCTTTATTCAACAAAAATTAATACTTAGAGGAGCTGTCTCCAGCAGGTCCCAAAGGCAGGCCAGATGGTCGCCGTTGGCATGGACCACCAGCTCGCAGCCAGCCGGCAGCCTCGCCCCAGGGACTCCCAGTTGGTGTCTTCACACCAGTGCGGTGGTGTGGTCTGTGATTCTGGAGATTTCCCTTTTTAATTGTAATTGTGAAGAGCCGAGAGCTGTTTGCAAGCACTGACCCTCATGAGTAGCTGTGGAGCGTGTGGCTGTGCCTTCTCCTCCTCCACCACGTCCAGGAGTGAGTGGTCCCTTGCCAGTCTTTCATCTCTTGCCATGACAACAGAGCTGTCGCATGATGAAGCTCTGATAAGAGGTTACTGGCAAACCTCATGCATTTGCCCACGTGCTTTTGATCAGGGACTGGTCCCTGTCACTGCTGTGTGGCTGTCTGGACTTTGAAAGCACCTTTGATCCATCTGTGCCGATGAAATGGAGTTGTTTGAAGTCTTTGATCCTTTCTGTGGGCAAACTGTGCCCAGGAAACTTGATGGGCTCAGGATATGTCTGAGGATTTCTTCCATTTCAAGTGTCATGAAAAACGAGATTCGGCAGCTCTTCCCGTTGGCTTGTTAGTGTTTTCTGAGTAGACTCGAGCAAGGGCATTTTACACCACTTGGTACGTTGGTGTTGAAACCCATCCTTCTGTTGCTCCCATCATCTACAGGACTGCCCTGTGAGGTGTCAAGACTCAGTTGCCCTCCAGCTACAAGACTGCAAGGAATTACAGGAAAAGAAACACAGGGCAGAAATCTTCAGGTGTGGTCTTGAGAAAGATGGAAATTTTAGCAGAACAAGGTGGACAAGTTAAAAAATATTGCTGCCGGTTTGTTGACAGGCGCAGACTCCTCGGATGGGAGGAGAGCCCATGCGGGTGTGGGGTGCCCTGTGCTCAGGTTTTATTTCGGTGGTACTTGGCACACTGTACGATCCCATGCTCCCTGAAATCCCTGGGTTCATGCCGTATGCACGTTCTGTGCAGATACATTTATTTTTAAACTATAATGTGTTGCGTTTCTTACTAGCTAGTGTGCCAAAGCAATTTTGTTCCTTAGCAAATAAAGAAAATAGCTGGGTAAGTATAAATGTATTTCTTAACAGCCTTGTTTGTGACAAAATTGCAAACTAAATCCGCACATGACATAGGGCTGCAAGTATTCAAGTCACATTTGGACAGCAAAGCCCGCTGCACGCAGCTTTAATGACAATATTTCTCTCAAGCACAGTCTTTCTCTCATGGTTTTTCTGAACATTGTTTAAAGAACTGATGAAAGGGCTGAAAACTTGTCAAACTTTCCTTTTCTTAGGGTCTTTCCAGCTCAGCCTTTCATCACACAGTCAATAAACAGTAGAAAAGGACTCTTCTGAACTGCAGCAGGAGGGAGGGGGAAGAGGGGAAATTAATGATACCACCAAATTGAAACTCTTTCAAGTTCCCTTTAATTGCAAAGGGCACAGGGAGCTCATTCAGTTTTTAATTCTCTGATCTCTTGCTCTCCCCAGAGGGATCGGTCTTCCTCTCCTCCCACGTCGCACGCGATTTTCCTGGAGCGTTGAGCCTGGCAGAGCGAAACGGGGCAGACTCCCGGCTCCTTCCTTGGGGTTCCTCCGCTGCGCAGAGCCCTTCCCGATGGGATTTCGGCAGCGGAGCTGAATAATGAAGACCAGTGAGCACGCAGAAGCATTTTGGCATTATTTTTTGGGAGCCTCTTCTAAGTAGTTGGCTTCCTTAGAAAGAAATTGTGACTCTTTTTGAAACCTTGTGAAATACTGTATTTGTTAGGAATGTCCTTATGCGCTATCTTTCCGTCTCATCAGTCTTGGTTCCGCCCAGCCCGTGCCTGGCAGGCACTGCCAGTTCGGTGCCTCGCCTGCCCATCTGTGAGATGGGAAGTGAGAGTTACGTATCCAAATAGTCTAAAGTTAAAAGGGAAAACGATAAAAACCCCAAGACTGTCCAAATATTGCTGCTGCCCACCGCGGAGCTGCTCAACTAAATGCACCAAGCGTGCCCTGGTCATCTTTGTCTTGTGGGAAGTATTGGTGCAACAGGTTGAAAATCGCCATTCCCACCACTGAAAAGACTGAGGATTATATTTGCAACAGGTCCTTGGGCAGAAACATGAAGTATAAAGCTTTAAATTCAAGTCGCACTGATAAGTATAACAAATAAAGAGACCAAATTCCCTTAAAAAATGGGATTACAGAGGCTGTGGGGAAGAAATATTTTGAAGGAAGTTAAAAAGAAGTTAATCTGCTTTTATGTAATTTGTTTCCCTATTCTTTCGGAACTGGCTTGCTTTGGAGACAGCTGCTTTCAGGGTTTACAGCCGTGCATATGGTTAGGAGGGCTGGAATTGGCAGCCGATCGCCTGACAGAATAATGGCTAACTGGGAAAATAGCTGGGTATATAATTTACAGATGATACGACCACATCAAAATCAGTGAAACACAAACTATTCATTTTTACAGTCTCCAGATTGCTGTCTGTTGTGATCTGTTCCTCCTGATTGCTCCTCCGTCGCACTGCTGATCACCTCTCCTTCCACCGGCGCCCACGGCGGGGAGGACAACGGTGAGCCGCAACGCCGTGGGGCAGGGTACGACGGAGATCTCAATTTCTGGAGGTTTCTATGTTTTGGATATGGACGGGAGCCAAGGTATCGGTACCACCAGGTCCATGTCAACACAGAAAGTGGGTCTGCACATCAGCAGCGTGGTGGGTGCTCCGAGGTCTGTAACCCATCGCTCGTTCCTCATCCAACCACCACCGGGGCTTCCAGCCCTGTGGGATCTCCTGGGGCTCAGACAGCCCAGCAGATCTTGTACCTCCAGCTCTCAAAGCTGTCCTTGCTCTGAAAGGAGCCAAACAGCCCTCAGTTGGTACCTTTCCAAATTTTGAAATTGTCTGGAATTATTGAATTGAAATTACCCAAACTGGCTAAGGTGAAGCGATCACAAAACCAGCGGTAAAACTGGTGAAGACACGGAGTTTGGTTACACCAACACTATTTAACCTTCTGCAGATATCCCTGTCTTTCCTGTTGGAAAACTCTCTGAAAAAAGTTGCCCTTCAAAAAACAAGTGCTTTTCGGAATGTACCGTTATTTTCAGTCTGGGCAGAACTACTTCTTTGTGCTGTTTTTCTCCCTCAGTTTTCCCTCAGTGGGGGGAATGACAGCAGAAAGGGTGAGAAAGTGGGAACCATGAAACACGGACATGGGAATCTGGAAAAAAGGGCTTTTTCTAAAAACTGGAAATATTTCATCTCCAAATAAATGGCTTTTTATACAAATGTCCATTTATTATGAACATACCAGTTCTTATTTTCCCATTGGAAAGAAACCAAAAGTGTTTTGTTAAGCCTTCTGTTCCTCTCCCAAATAAAGAGAGATGTGGCAAAACCCAAGGACGCTGGGAGGTGATTCATGTTGTGGTACACAGGGATGGTGTCTGTTCGTTCCTGGCATTATGAACGGAGGAGGCTTCTTGCCTCACAAATGCCCACGTTACCCTTGAGGTGATCTGTATAACCCGTCCTACACCGCGTGTTGAAAAGTGTCCATGTTTGAGAAAAAAATGCCAGTCTTATGGAGGCATTAGTCTTAGTTATATTCTGCCCCAGGGCTGAAGATTTTATTAGGCTCAACTCTTCTCAGCTCCTCCTGACATTATCGCTCTGTTTGTTATCTCTCGCTTAGGGAATTCAGCTGGCCAGCGTGAACGGCCTTGATGTTTTCTTGTTGCAAATTCATGGCTTCTCCAGGTAAGCAGTATGTTATGCTTGCAATATATTCTGCATGGGTTGGAGAGGGTCACGCCGCTGTTGACCCTCTCAAAAGAGCCCAGGCAGCGCACAGGCTGGCGTGGAGCGCTGATCATATTGATTCCTCCAGCTGCATTGTGTTACAGAGTGTGGCCCTGCAAAGAAGGAAATTACTCCAGCCGTCGCAGTAAGTGTAAGAACTGCCGTGTCATTTAACAGACGCGGTGCCAGGACTTTTATAGAGCGTAATCCAACTCTTTTGAAATTCTGCTGAAGGATGCTTGAGCTAACAAGGCTCTGCACTCTCTGATGAAGCAAGCCATGTACATTAGCTTTATTATCAAGACGTGGCGCAGAGCATTTATTGCTTTTGGCTCATGTACGGTGTAGGATTATTCTGTGAGTTTACACAAGACTGTCTATTTGTAGTTGAAAGTGAATTATTTGCTCATTAGTGGTTCAGAAAGGTCTGCTTGCTCCCACAATGTGAGACAGCTTGGGCGTCTGTGTGTGATGAAACGTGCTTGCTTTAGCCTGTGCTCGACAGACCCAGAGCACCTTCAAGGTGGTCCAGAGGATGAGATTAGGAAAATCTGCAAGTATTGTAAGAAAAATATTAATATCTTTTTCTTTTTTGTTGCTTTTGCTTCCAGCACCACCATCCCACTCTGAGGTCTGTGTGTGCCAAAGGAGGGATGTGAGGGCAGACAGCAGTGATACTCTGGCCACCCTCAGCCTCTCCTGTCACTTGGTCTTCCTCAGCATATCGGTTCTGATGAGCTCAGCCCAGCTTCCAGTAGCCTGCCACGGTCTCAGGTTTTATACTTGCTTTGCACCTCTTAGAAAGCGTTCTCTTAATCAGGAAATATGGCAGATGGCAGCCTGTGAGAAGAAAACAGCTTTTCAGTGCCAGATTTAAGCAAGTCTGTAAGTTTTCATTATATATTAAAAAAAAAAAAAAAAGACAACAGTGTTATTTCAAAGGGAAATAGGAATATGCTTAATCCTTCCCCAAGTGGCCCCAGGTGACTGAACCCCAGTCGATTAAAATTCCTTGGGTTTGATCGGGGCAGCGCACTGCACCATAGCCCACCCAGCCGCTCACGTCCTTCGGTCGCAGCGTAAGCGGCTGCACCCGGGAGTGGGGGTCGCAGCGCTGCCGGGGGCACGGCCAACCCCCAAGCCAGGCCAAGAGCCAGTGAGCTTGAGGGGGGGCCGTCAGCTGAGAGCTGCACCCTGCCTTTTCTGCTGGTCCCCGGGACACCACCCAAGCTCTGCCAAATTGCAAAGTTGATTTTCTGAGCGTTTAGCAGGAACTTAGGCGAGCTTTTGCAAAAGGGCATGAATTTTCCACTGACCCATATTTATTTGTTTCGTGAAACCGCAGCACTGCAACATTATAGTCTTTTGCCCTACTTTTTTTCTGGAAGAAAATACTTATTAGGCTTTGAAGAGGAGTATCACAGGAGCCGGTGCTGTACAGTAGGCTTAGCACATTTTGCCTCTCCTGGCTGGAGCACTTGCCGCTCACCTTTTCCCTAAAGAGTCATTTCTTATCACTGCCAACCTCCACGTGTTCATAGAGAAACAGGGCCAGACTGCTCTGCCTCAACAAGGGCAAATTTGGGATTTTCAGTTTGTTTTTTTCTGGTATGATTTCCGTCATACAAGGCTGGAATATTTAGAAATATGAAAACAGTGTTGTTATAATGAGCTGCAGCAATCTTCTACTGCCAGCCCCACCAGCTGAGTGGTGAATGCAGGAAACCATTGCCCAGATGTGGGCAGCTGTGTGGGCACGGAAATGAATGGATATTTGAGGCGTGGATTACTGCAGGGGCGGCTTATTTGTGTGTAGACAAGTGCAATGCTAGGTATAGACTTGAGACAAGTTTTGCCCCACTCTGACTTCAGTGGAAGGAAAGTATTTTATAGCAGAGACTAAAAACTCTGGTGGGAAAAGCTGTAGACGATGACCCTAGAACCTGGTGTCCGTTCACTGCACCATTGATCTGTAAGACCGTGGTTTTGAGTTCCACTTCCTCCCTATTTTACCTGTTTAAAATACTGGGAACAAGGATTAGTCTTTACTTTGAGATTTTAATATTAAGAGAACAGCGTCCTGATGTTAGATGACCATTAAATACTAAATTCTATCAAATCCTCCAGCAGCATTAGTCAGATCAAACTCTAAGCCCTAAAAGCTTTATACTTTCTCCAACATAATTACACCACAGTATCACCTTTGAAACCATGTTGTTCTTTGTTAATCAATAAATGAGCAATTCCTGGATACATCAACTGGAGAAGTTCTAGACGGGTCAGTCGTTGGCCCTCCCTTGGACAAGCCGTAAGTGAAAAGCAGATTCTCGTGGCTGAGTTACAAAACCACTAAACAAAATGGAAATGTTGATGTTCATTATTGATTTTATTCTTTACTGCCATGGAATGGTGCTAGTGGGAGCTGTTGTAATCAGATTACTTTAAAACTTACTTACAGAGGGAAGCGCTTAATTTATCCCCCCTTTTTCCTCTCCCAAAGTGATACGATATCAAGGTATCAGCTGTGTTTCTTGTGGAACAGCCCTTCTCTTTCTGTTTTTTTCACTGTGTTTGTGTAATTCATTTCTTATCACTCCCTATAATCTTTTTTTAAAAAAAAATTTGCATGTGTTTTATCTCCTAAAGTAATCATTCATTATGGAAAAGAATAGACAATGATTGTTGAAGATATAACCACAAAAAGTTTCTGATTTCTGGAAATATCTATCAAGAACTACATTTACTAAACATTCATCTAAAACTCCCTGTGTTGTCAAGTCACGGATACGTGCCCATACAGCCTGTATGTCTTTGGGATTCAAGTCAGACAGGCTGATACCAGTTTAACTGAGAATCTGGGAAATGCTGTATTTTGAGTGATAGATCCTCTCATAATCGGTGAGGTTAAATGGTTTTTCTGATTTGATTCTTTACTGCCTTCCTCGTTTTGCATCAGATCAAATCGGGTGTGAAATGATAGGAAACCCAAACGGCACGTCTGCCTGCCCGCCCTCCGCTCCTTCGTAGCAGCGTGAGTGATTGCAGAGAGCACAACAGAGAAAGAGTAATTAGGCCTTAATTGCCCTTGATTAGTCATATCTAGTGTACCGATATAGTGGCAATTCCGATGGGCAAAGTGTCTGGGGAAGCCATCCCCCATGTTAATCAAAGGTGTTTGTGAGGCAAACCCAGCTCCGCAGGAGCCGGTCAGAGCCGTCCCCAGTGGTGGTTGTACTGGGTTTCATGGGCAGCACTGGGAACGCCCTTCCTGCCTCTCCCCTGTTGTGTTCTGCTCAACACCCGTGTTCAAATTCGTGTCGTATCGGGCTCCCCATCCTCTTGAGCCCATGGTGGATGCCTGCGGCTGAGGGAGGGAAAGTGTTTGGACCAGGATGAGCTGCAGTCATGCTCAGCCCTGCCTCCATCCCTTCCCTGACGAAAGGATGCCAGCTCCTGGCAAAAACTTATCTGGCCACGGTCCGCTCCGCGTGGCCACTTGGCACGGGGAACACTGGCCTTTCGAACAAACAAGTGTTTTAATCTCTGGAGCCAAATTTAGCCACTAACCACCCTTGAAAGGAGTAACGAGTTTTTGCTGACTTAGCTGGATGGCAGCAAAGCTTGATACCTGCCCCTCATAGCCTAGCTCATGTTCATAAAGACATATTTACTCTAGCACCTAGAGTAAATGAATTACATTAAGCCTTTGCAAATGGTCATAAATATGATAGTCTGTGTGAACTGAGGTAATTGGCTGCTTTATATATGTGTTTATCTTCACTGCATTGCATACACAATGTGCGTTATGTCAAAAAGATGATAAAGAGCAGCCGTAATGCTCCTGAACTGCATAAGTCTTTTTAGTTTATGACTGAGGCGCGGAGTTATCTTATGCAAAGTTAGCTGCAGTAGGTTTAATATAAATTAACATTACTTAGAAAATGTCAAGGAGCATTAATTGACAATTTCTGAGGCCTACCTCGCTAAATACCAATTCAGTTCTGAAACCTGTCTCTGCAAGTTTAATATATGGAAAATAATGCTTATTCATGAACGGCTTATGTAACTTGGAATTAATTACATGGCAGCTAGAGCTAGCTGTTACAGACGGTCTTTCGATAAAACGAGGCGCCGAAAAGAAAGTTTCAAGCCCCACAAGGGAGCTTCTGGGCTGGGTATTCAGCGCTTTGGAAAACCAGGGCACATCATCATGTGTGTAAATATCGACTTACTAACCTAATTCCGGGCCCACTTTTGAAAGACAACTGGCCTATATAAAAGCATTTAACGTCAGCAACTTCCTCTGCATTTTGCATGAGCATGGCAGACGGGCGCCTGAGGCAGAAACCCAGCATACCCCCCAGCCCACCCACTCCATGGAAAATGGAGGTGACACTGAATATCTCCAGCTGAAAAAGGTGAAACAAGCTAAGGTTGATTTATTTGACCAACCAGGAAAGCGTTGGTGGGTCGCTTTGCCTGCCCTACAGCCTGAGCAGCGTTACAGCTGGTAGCAGTCAGTGTAATGGGCCCATTTGCAGGTGCTCAGATGAATGCTAATTGTTGATTAATATAGGCCTGGGTTATAAAAAAAACCCAGCTTTTCTCTTTAGTGCTCTTTGCCAGGCACCAGGAAAGTGGTGATGTCTCCACGAGAAGGTTACCCGCTCCCCTCCTCAGCTTGTGCCGCTTCCCGCAGCGAGCATGGTCAGCGCAGCCCGGCAGCGTGCCTGCTCTCAGAGCTCGTGGGAACTTTATTGCCTGCCTGAACAAAGTTAAGTAAGGCTGAAGGATGAGATTTTAAAGTGTTCATTGATTTTCCTTTAATATTTTGTTATTTCTTTTCTGTTAACACAATATTTACTTTATCTAGTGTGCTGCAGTATAAGTATATTCCCAGAAAATGATGCCTATAATGTTATTTTTGTATATGGGCTTACAAACATAAAATGAAAGATTGACTGTAACTCACTTAAAATAAGTAATACAAACACCATCTAGGAAGCTGTGCTATGTGAGCGTGGCACTCTGCAGCTATCAGCGCTCTGGTTACCTGAGCGGGGCGTGGGGAAGGGCAGACCTTCCCAAAGTGCGGCACAGAGAGAGGGGTTTCCTTCCCGTCGGAGGAGGTTTGCAGCGTTTGGGGCCCCAGAGCTGTGCAGTGATGGGGTTCTATGGCAACTGGCTGGTAGAGCCAGGGATGGGGTGGGGGAGCCTGCCCCATGTCCCCCACTGTACCTGCTGCTTTTACCTATTTTTTTTTTTTTTTTACCAAACAGACCCTTCTTTCATGTTGTTGTTCTTGTTTTTGCATTGCTGCTGTTGAAACACAGGGTTTATCTTCCCATTCTCTGCTGCTCATGAATGTCCTGGGAAACTCAGCCAAGGTCCGCACGGTACCGTTTGCCTGTGGGTCCTCGAGGACCCCGCTCCTGTGCCCGCCGGCGTGACTCCCACCACGCAAGGGGCAGCAGCAAGCACCACGTGTTACCAGCGTGGATCACCCTCAGCATGTGCAAGAGTTGTTTGTGTTTCTCCCTCGTGCCCACAGGACACCAAACCCTTCCCATTTCAGACCTTCCCTGCTTCTTCAAAGTACAGAACTTAAATTTCCTTATGTCCGCCTCCTTTATGCTGTCTTTGCCAGAGACGAGAAGCTGAAGGCAAAGACACAGATTATCAGATCCACAGGAAGAAGCAGCTGTTGATGTAATCTAAGTTACCAGCAAGTGGTGACAGGCTGCCTTCAGGGATGAATTATGGGCTGGGCTGGTGGAGTGGACTGCAAGATGTCCCTGGGCAACCTGCTGTAGGTCCCTGCCTGAGCAGGGGTGGGATGGGACCCTCTCCAGAGGTCCCTGCCGGCCTCTGCGGTCCTCGGACGAGGTGACTCTGTGATCAGTGATACAACTTTGGAGCAGAGTCCACCCCACCGTGGTAGTACGAATGCGCAGTAGGAGGTAGCCCATGTCCCAAGGGTCTCCCCAGAGCAGGGAGGACAGATGGTCAGGAAGGATGGGGTGAGAGTGGAGCAGTTTGTTTCCCCTAAATTAAGCCCTCCTCTGAGGTCAGTGGCAAAAATGAGACTTGAAACAACCTCTAAAACGGACAGCAAGAACTTGCTCCCCTTACCCACCCTGCCCTTGTCTTTCTGCTCGCCTTTTCATCCCCTGCTTCCCCCATCCAGCCATCCCGGTGACCTGCAGGGAGACAAGCCCCTCTCTCTTCAGATCTCCTTGTGTACCTCCTAACTGTGACTTGTTTGCTTGGGGTCTTTTGGGGTTTGGTGGTGTGTGGGGTTGTTTGGTTTTGTTTTTTTTTTTAATACTTTCAACAGCAAGACTGTGAAATTTCTGGAGGTGTTTCCCCAGTCTGGTGCCACAGATGCTGGCTGTCCTTGCCCCGCGGTGGGTGGTGGCGGTGGCAGAGGGGGTTGCACCGGCTGGAGCCCCTCAAGGCTTTTTGGGAACAGGCCAGGTGGGTACGTGGCCCTGGCCGGGCAGAAATACCGTTCAGCTGCAACATAGGCAGACATGCAAACTGCTCCTTCCCACGTACCTGCAACATTCCTACCACAATCATCTCCCGTACTACACCATAACGGGATCTAGTTTTATATACATTACCAGTAATCATTTTTCCTTCGCTTGCTTGAAACTTTGGGGAAAAAAAAAATGCTTTAACCCATCTGCGCTGCAACTCCTTCAAATTAAATTTTGCGATAAAAGCAAATGAAGCGTAACTGAGAAGAGACAAGAGAAACTCGCCCTGAGACAGAACGACAAGAAATTCCCTGTGACAATGGTGCGATGTATATTGTTCCTCCACGGCACGCCAAATGTCCCTGCTGTCGTTAGGGCGGTTTGCTGCTCTTATTGTGCATCTTAATACGTGTCTTTCCCCTTCCATCTGAGACCACTCCTCTAAGATCTTACGTGTGCTAGTGAAAGAATTAGGCTCAGCGATCAGGAATTAAGCAAAAACGTATTGACGTGTGTTTCTAGAGATACTGCTGAAATAGTCTTTTACAGAGATGCGCCGATGCTTGCTGCAGATATGAATATTGCAGAGCGTGCAGCCTGTCTCTAGTGGGTTGCTTGACCATGAAATTGCCCATGAAATAGGAATCTATTGTTTATTGTGCTAATTAGCAACCTGAAAAGTTTATTTAAAGGTCACTAGAAAGCAGTGAGAAATATCATAGTGTGTTAATGGAAGAAAATTCAGGAAGCCATAGGGGGGTTGGATTTTTTTAGTAGAATATTATTCCTAGTATTTAAGATACTTTCTGAAATGTGCATAAAATTAATAAGGGAGTTGAAGGAGTATTTTAATATAACTTAGTGTGAAAATAGCCTTCAGAATTTATTTTATTCATAGATTTCTGCATCAAAGGTCCTATAATGATTAATTTTCAAACCTACAGGTTTTAATAGCAAAATAAGAAATAATAGCTCCAAAGTTCCTTTGAAATACTTAATAAAACACTGTTCTTTAAAGCTCTAGATGGCTTCCAAATGCCACTAGTACTTCAAAGAACAGTATTCTTTACAATATTTCTATTCAGTTTTCTGCCCGGTGCAAAGCTGACTCACTTTATGTAGCATAGAAATATTTTCAGGGTAAAACCATGGTATCGTTGTATTCCAACGAAACGCTGGACTGAAGAACTGTGCTGAGTACTTGATAGGGTAGAAGTTCAAATGCAAGTTAATTTGACGTTACAGAAGGATCCTTGGCCTTCCAGATTCCAGGATAAACTTAAGGAAATAAATAATCCGTAGCTCAGGGCTGTTCATTGCTTTG
>NW_009627087.1:0-9449 GCF_000690535.1 Cariama cristata
CCAAGTAACCAGCGATAGGACAAGGGGAAGTGGCCCCAAGTTGCACCAGGGTAGGTTTAGATTGGATATTAGGAAGAATTTCTTCACTGAAAGGGTTGTCAAGCACGGGAGGTGGTCACTATCCCTGGAGCTATTTAAAAGGTGTGTAGACATGGTGTTTAGGGACATGGTTTAGTGGTGGACTTGGCTGTGCTAGGTTAACGGTTCGATGGTCTTAAATGTTAATGGTTGATGGTCTTAAAGGTCTTTTCCAAGCTAAATGATTCTATGATTCTATATGCTGTTCTTGGTTCTGCTTTTTTGCCATGCCTAAAATCCCCCACCACTGGATCTGGGGGAGGAAGAGACATGTTTTAGTACCTTCACAGTGTCTTGTTGCCACTGCCAAAGTTTTGGCTGCAGGAGTGACTGTACTGCTGGCTAAGCCTGGGACTGTGCCCCAGGACCAGTGTGTCTGCTGACCAGCATGGCCAGTCCATCATGATGACACTGGAGGGAAGTTATGAGTTATGAAGTGGGATAAAACTTGTGCAAGTCTCTGATGTAGTAATGGGCTAGTAAAGGTGGTGGATGTTCCTACACACTCAGCCTTAAGTTTTTCGCTAGGATGGCAAGCAATCAAATGGATTTTATTGTAGAGAAAGCATCAACATACAAACTTTCCTGGGGCAAGGACGATTCATCCAGAGATTATCTGGTTTGAGTCTGACAAATCCCTGCTCTTATGCTCTTGAAGTTTCTCTCCTCTCCCTACTGCAGTCATCCTAGGTTTCCTTCAACTTTCCTTCAAACCCAGATACCACCAGGCTGCATTAAATGCCTGCAGGTGGCCTGACTGAACTGGAAAGTCAAAATTACATTGCCCAGCGAGCAGCTTTGCTGGCAGAGGGACACAATGGTTGTACTGCGTGGACCTCCTAAATGCTGATCCACCACATCACCTCAGCTGCTCTCTTCTGCTCCCTCGGGCCATGGGGGAACACACGTGAAGCACAGAATTGCATTTGGCCTGCTGCTCTTGGGCTCTGTTGCCCTCTCTACGCTGTTCAAGCGATGTGTGAAACTGCGGTGCTCGATGGCATGCTCAACACAGTCCCTGCTGAAGCACAGAAAGTACCTCTTGGAAATCCCCTAGATTTTTCGGGGGATGAAGATCTAACAATGTTTTACGTTTTAATAGTGACTTATTTTTTTTTCAAAAAGGGGTTTTACTGAGCTTTTCTTTGAAAGTAACATTGCTTGGAATGAAACAGCCTGTGGCTGTTGGAATATTTGGAAGAGATTTGAAGATGTACTTAAAGTACCTTTTGAATGAAGTATCTCAAATTAATGATGTGGGAAAAAAATATGACTATGCAAATATACCTTGAAATTTAAGAAGTATGTGTGCTGTAAGTGTCACACAATAGAAATTAACGGTCAAAAGTAATTAAGCCTCTTTTACAACAAATGTCCTCACTTTCTGAAATACAGAAAACTTACTTGCACATTTTGCTGTTGGGATGAAGGATTATAATTCTTCAGTGGTTCATCTGCTGTGGAAGTTGGGATCAAGAGATTTGGTCCAGTTCATTGAAGTCCTAGTGCTGGATGTAATGTTTTTTCCTGTCAGTGAAACTCTTTGAGTCCAAGGATGGCACAGAACTGAGAGGGTAAAGGCCTTAATCAGAGCCTGTGTATTAAACCCAGTTTGGAATTGAGTTTCTTCCTATAACAGGGGTGTCTTACCAAAGTTGGTAAGACATTTATTCATGTTTTCGGGATCATAGGCAGAAGTGTTAAACAACATTTCCAGCAAGGTCATGCACACACAAGATAAAATTGTGCGTAAGGAGGAAGTGTTAATACAGAATGATGTGATGGTAACTGTTACGTTACCTATGAGTACACTCTTTTTTTTTTTAGTGGAGAGTAAGCAACGTTCCCATGAGGAAATATCTGCGAGACAGAACTCGAATATAAACAAAAGGCTGGTGGAACAACATTAGCAGCACCTTCCTCTGCATTTGTAGTCATTAGTTGAATGTTTTAGTTCATGTATCCATATGTCATGACAACTAGTGACTTCCTGTGTTTATTGTGAGAAGTTCTGCCAATGTGTAATATTCATCAAATTTTGTGTTTGTCCAAAATGAGTTTAGTCATTCTAATCAAATCATAGTTGTTAATTGCAGGTTTCTTTCTAATTTTGTGTGTGATCTTTACAAACTGTATTTATCTCTTCTCCTTTTTTTTTTTCATTATTTTGTAGGCTACCTAATGCATGAATTCCACAAATTCTGGGTTGAAGAGGATCCACTGGACATAATGGAGTTCAATCGTGTCAGAGAGAAATTTCACAAGCGAATCTTGAAACAGCTCCAGAACCCAGAGATGGCTCTGTGCCCTCATTTTGCTGCATCAGAAAGTTTAATCAATATGTAGTTACTCACTCGATTTTATTTGGAAACACTATCTCACTCTTGTGTTAGGTCACTCTTCAGACCATCACTGGCATACTGAATGACCATGGCGATTGTATGCATGTTTTTGGTGCAGTATTCATCTCTTTTTGTCACAAGTACTAGATCCCCTTACGCTTCTCTTCTTGGGGATTCCTCATTTTAAATGGGTGCTCATATTGCCGCATCATGCAGTGTTACATTCGGAATTGATGTCCAGGTATCAGAGTTTTTTCTATTTTTTTAGACTTTCCTCATAATTCAGCATTGACAATTGAATTGTATTTCTCTAGCTGTGTTTTTGTATATGTGGAATAAGTAGCTGGATCTTGTATTGTGAGAGCTTTTTAACTTCTTGGTATGTTTTAAAAAAACTACTGGCATTTCAAGCGAAATACATGTTTGGACCTTGTCTAGAAGATAATGCGTGTAATCTAACCTGATGCAGGCAAACACATTAAAGTCTGATTTTTCTCCACACAGCCATTATATGCTTAATGCAGAATTAATGAGGCTTATGAGATACAAGTTTCAGTGAGAAGAGTTTATGCAGAATTACAATCAGACTCCACAGCTGCATGAATACCAAATGGTCTGGTGATGCTAACACATTCTCAGCAAACTACAAACACGCTCACACCTACCGGATACTGGCAGAGGCCAAAAATTAGATCATCAGGCTGTCGTCACCAACACCACCATGCTGAAGCATGGTCTAAATTCCTGCACATTCCTTTGAATATACAGGGGTTAGTATTTTGTGTCGCATGTTGGAATGCAACATGATTTGGTCACGTTGTGCTTGGTGAATTCAGGGGAGCAAAAGTCTATATATATTTTTTTGAACTACTGAAAATGTTGCTTTCGTTGTCAATTCAGTTCCTAAGAACTGGGAGCAATAGTTGATTGGAAGGTTTAAAGCAAAACCACTTGAGTTTCCCAGACTACTTATATAAAAAAAAAATATATTAAAATGGCAAACTGCCTTTTTTCTAAAACCAGAAATGAGTAAAAGTGGCTGACATGAAGATTGTGTAGTATATTGAACAGCATCTACCATGGCATTTCATACCCATGGTATTTTTTACCTTCTAAGCAATCAATTTTAGTATTCTATGTTTGTGTAAATCACTTGCATATGGAGATTAAATTGAGTAGTGTCCAACTACTTGTGAATTATATGAATAAATTATATGTCATTCTAAACCGAAGCACTCTGGGTTTTATTTTTAAGATATGCGGTAATACAGATGAAAGCTATTTTACTTTAATGGATCAGGTAAAAGGGGATGTGACAGTTTTATGGTATTTCCCTAGTCTGAAGAGTAAGCTGAACTTCCTCAGATCAGGTTCTTTACACCGTTTCTAGTTATGGCTTGGACCATTAATTTGTAAGTAAAAAAAAATAAAGCAATGGGAGTGGTTAAAGTTCTTGGGAAACTCCTTCTTGGATTTAAGCCCTCTCATTTCTTTGCTAAAATGGAAGATGGGGATCAGGACTTCTCTGCGGGGCTGGAAACTTGCACTCATTGCAGAATTAATCAAAACTCTGTGGCTGTTGTGATAATTAGTCTTCTCCAATGAATTTGGAAATACACAACTGGAAATATTTTGCATATTTTGCATGAAAATACAAGGAATAAAAACTGTGCATGTTTAACTTACTACCGTTGATTTTTTTGGAAAGTGGTCAATCATTAGATATCAAGGATTTCTTTGTGTCGCTCTTGAAACTTCTAAAATAAGTTTCTGACAACAGTTTTAATTGTTTTAAATCTTAGACTCTAACTTTTTTCCCTGCCCCACTCTGGCTTAAATACCTTCTGCAATTTGTTAGGCTACACTGGTTTATTTTTAATACTCTGCACTGGAGCTCATGGAGCTGGGGGGTAAGGAGGCATGGAGGTCCCTGCTGCCTTCTTACTGGTGGGAGCCTCTCGGTCGCTGTGCCTTCTCTCAAGGTGTCAGCCTCCAATAAAATCAGAAAGTATCATCTGGTGCCATGTCGCATTGTGTCACTATAATCTAGCTGCTTTGAGTGATTGTTTTTCCTGTCTTGCAGGGAGGTGGATTTAATGAAGCTAAGTATGAAATTCCTCCTCCTGTGGAGCCCCTGCGTGCTGGTGCCCACAGATCTTATCATCCTGCCCACTCGTGCTTCAGCTTTGACCTGTGACATCCTTGCTCTCAAAATCCTTGTCAAACCTGGGGCAGAGAATGTCCCTGGTGGCTGCCAAACTGGCTGTGTGCTGCTGAGGGAGGATGCCTGTCTGGCACTGCTTTCCCTTCTCCCCAGGAATGGCCTCTTGGCACCATGCAAACCTAAACTTTTCTTTTTAAAAAAAATTAGGATTTACGCTATCGCTGATATGTCTCCAAACTGACCTGCGAGAAACTGGGTGCTGCTTTCCATAGGGAGGAGAAAATGAAAGAAACATCAAAAAAAAAAAAGTATAAAAAGTTGTTTCAAGAAAGTACAATCAATATTTATACTCACTGCAGGGTGCAGATTTTGGTTTTAATTAAAAGTAGAGAAGATCTAGGTTGGATCTTTTGGAAAAACTCATGGTCCCTGCACTTCACATCTCTTCTCCCTGAGGCTGTGGTGAAGCCAGCTGGATGCCTGCTCCCGGGAAAACATCATCCTTGGCCCTGGCACGGGCAGCAAGTGCTGCCTGCCCTGCTGGTAACGCTCTTCAGCACCTTTCTTTTCTAACAGGTATTTTTCCCAGGCAAATAATGACATTGGTGGGGCTGTGCAACCCAGGTGTTTTAAAAAGACACAACCATGTTGTGAGCATAAGCTGCTAATTTATAAAATACAAGATAGCGTATTGATGCTGTACAGAATACGTCTTGCTTTGGACAGGCAGATGAAAATATAATTGATGAAAACATGTTATTGGCAGGTTGTACGTGGTTTAAAGTGCAGAAATGTTTACCTTGATCTGCTTAAAGCCAGAAAAAAGGGCCACATAGTCTTGTGGTTCTTTAATTCTGTATGTGAAATCATATTAGGGTGGCCTGTATTTCTTGATGTTACAGATTCAGCTCCTTCCCATAGCACAGCACTTCTTTATCCCACCTAATGTGAATTTAAATTGTTGCCGGGGCTCCTTCAGCAACGTAGGTGGGCACCAATTTATCTTCTGTAACCTCGGTGCTCTGCCAGCATCTGTGGAGCTGGGGCTGGGAGCGCGGGCAGGATCTGTGCCTGGGGTTTTGACTACAGTTGGGAGGAGTGCGAGTGCTGCTCTGGCTTCTCGTCACTTTTGGGTTACAGCTTTTTAATTCCTTTGGAGGAGGGAGAATTATTTTTGCTGAGGTTCTTAACTGGCTCTTTTGGAAGGTACTTTTTCAAATGCTGGTGCCGGTGGTGTTTCTATGTACTATTTTTAGAAGCAAAGGCCATCTTGCCTATGCAGTTTGTCTTGGGGAATTGTATCTCCTGGCTATTTACTGGAGCAGCACTGAAGCTGGACTGGAAAATTTGGTGTCATCTAGAGGGTGAAGGGGATTAATCCATGGTCCTTGTTAACAGAAGAGCAATCTTTCAAAGCACCTGTACCCGCTGTTTGCCCTGTGGGGCAGAGCCGGGTGGCGATGGCTTAGCGATGCTGGCTGAAGCACTTTGCTGCAAGCGGAGAATTTTCAGCATGTTCCCAGTTGAAATAAGTGCGGTTAGGTGGAGGGGGATGTATGTGAACAGAGTGCTGACGAGCCCAGATCTGCCGCTACCGACCCAAAGAATCACTGGTAGCATCATGCACGCGTTGGTTTCCTTTCTGCAGTTGATATCATCATTTCCTTCTTATTCCTGCCCTTCATGGGCTGTGGTTCGCTTTTAACATTTCATTTCCTGACCTGTCCATTTTTGTCCTAATATGACCTGAGGTTTTTGACCCTTCCATAGGGTTGACCAACATTGCAGGATTATCCATGAGCGGGGTCTTGCAGATTGGAGTCATTCCTGCATGAGCTCTAGAGGAAACCTCAATCTGTAGCTCTGCCGCTTGGAGGGATCTGACTGAGGTAGGAATCAGTTCTCATTTTCAGAGAACTGTTCTACTTTGAATTTTGCTAACTATCCTGATTTTCACCTCTTGCTCCTCACTTGGAATTTGGTCCAATGTGAGCTGGAATTTTGCACTAATGAATCCTTCAGGCTACATTGAGAAAAACAGTATGGCTCTCCTCTGTACTCTTGTATCTGCAGCGTGGTGCAGCTAAAAATCACATTAATTATTAAAATAGATGTTTTGCAGAAAACAATCCTGAAACAGATAAGAAAATGAATTATTCATTGTTTTAGTTAGTTTGCGGCAGAGCAGGTTTTCTATAAGACGTGCCAAAGATGAGACAGGAGTTTTCCTACAAGACCATGTAGGAATATAGCAGGACCTGCTGTGTGCTTTCCCCTAGGAGCAGCACACATAAAATCAGGTCATTACTTATTCCAGTAAAGGCAACTGTTCTTCTCTATATAGAACTGTAATTGGGAAAAGAGATTTAGCTCTAAAACCTCCAAGCAAGAACTGGGTACAGTAGCTTAGGTCAAAATGAACTTTGGGGAAGGACAGAGGGATTATTGTGCTTTCCTCTAGGAGCAGCACACATAGAAATCAGGTCATTACGTATTCCAGTAAAGGCAACTGTTCTTCTCTATATAGAACTGTAATTGGGAAAAGAGATTTAGCTCTAAAACCTCCAAGCAAGAACTGGGTACAGTAGCTTAGCTCAAAATGAACTTTGGGGAAGGACAGAGGGATTATTACTTGTGTTGCTGTCTTCCTAGACCTGAGCTCCGCTGTACTGAAGGACTGTAAAAACCTGGAACTAAAGGTGATGTATTCCCCGAGGAGCTTACAGCCTGAACCAAGGGAGAGGAACAAGACATAGGACCATGGGGTCAACACCAATTGGCACAGCTGGCAGCTGAGCAAAGCAGAGAAGCACAAGAGGAGGTGGAGAAAGGGAGACGAGGGAGCTGCTTGTATGTTTACGAGCAGTTTTTCCCAATTGCAGGGGCAACCAAGGTGGGCGGATGGAGATGACGGTGAAAAACCTAACCAATGGGCAAGAGGGCATGGCACCTTGATGTACTGGAAATGAGGGTGGACGTATCCTTGGTGGATACAACATGGCTGAGAAGGTCCTTAAAGAAAAACATAGTCTGACATGAGACGGTGAGTGTTGAAGGGGGACTTCACAGAGATGTTGGGGTGTGATTCACATGGGGCTGGTGCACTTGGCACAGGATGCTCGGCAAGGGATGTGTGCCAGGGTCCTGAATGGGTCTGAGGGTGGCAACGCTGCATGGTCCAGGGCCTGAGAAGATAAGGACACTTTGGGGGCAAATTTTACTTCTAGGGACAGATAAGGCAGGCTGTGCTTCTCAAGAGAGGTCAGTCAGGAAGTAGCAGCAAGTCGTAGACATAGCCTAGGTGTAAAGAGAGGTTAGGGGCAAAAATGGAGCCCTTGGTCATGGTCCAGAGACAAGATGGGAGTGTTCTTCACAGCTGGAAAGAGCTTTGCAGACACATCAGGCTTAAGCCAGGGAGAGTCGTTAAGAAATGGTGAACAATTTAGGACTGTAATATGGACATCAGGATAAAAGTCTGGAGCAGAGAGCGCTCTGTGACTCATCAATGAGGCAAGAACTGCCAAGGTTGTGCCTGCAAACAAGATTAACCAAGGAGAAAATCTTGAAGTGGGAATAAAAATAGAGCAATGACAGAACCCCACGGAGAGCCCCATGGATAGAAAGAATCCTCCACAGAACTTGTGGCAGTAATGATCAAAAAGGGCAGTCTCAGAAACTAAGGGGAGATCAAATATAAGAAAATAGCCATGGTCACCCATGTCAAAGGCATTTGACAGTGCTCTGTCTTTTCCCTGGTGATGTGCTTTATTCTGAGCGGTTCCTTTTTAATTCATCCAGCAAAGCACTCGTGCAGTGCCCATCTCACCCCAGGTCAATCAGTAGTGCGTGCACCCAGCAAAAACAGTGCCAAAATCCTCAAAACCAGTAAATCAGCTCAGCCCCTTAACTTTGATCTCCTGCCCCTGGCAAACCAAGGCATCCTTCTGGCAAGGCTCGTTAAGCAAGCACTACACGAGCACATGAGCCCTTTGCCGGGTTGCAGACCGACTCCTGGGAACGACTCAATCTTTTTTGAGTCGATCCAGTCCTAGCCGATGGGAACGGCACATGTTCTGCACCTTGTGACACAGACCTCGTGGGCTGGTCCAGCCTGTGATACCTGCCTGCTCACCCCGGTGAAGCTGCCCTTGCTTGATGTGCTGGATGGGGGGAATGCCAAAGGGGCAGGATGTGGAAGACGTGAGGATGCAGTTTGCGGCCTGTCTTTGATAGGGGAGATTTTTGATGCCGACTTGGCTCTGCATGGTCTCACATGTTCCTTTAAGCTGTTGTGACTAAACCATCACGTGTCTCTTTACTGTCTCCCAGTTTTCCATTCACAGTGGTTGGTTGGTTTGAATTTAAGCCAACTGACATACACTTTGCCTCGAGTTTCCTGCCCCTTCAGCTTCTCTCCCTTTCACCCTTTGTCACACACATTTGGCAGAGAACCATTTTGCAGAGGCTGTGGCTGTCACTTCTCCATAGCTCTGTGGCCAAAACAATGCAGAAAAAGAATGGCAGGAGCAGAGGTCTGAGCAGTTGCCATCTGACCTGGTAAGCCCCTGCTCCCATCCTGCCCTGGCCCACCTTGCAGGGGACCACTGTGATCCCAGGGCTGGGAGGGGTGCTCTAAGCTTGACCGACTCAGGGCTGTTGCCTCCAACTCCTTTGTGCCTTTCATGAGGGCTGTGGGAAAGGGGCACGAGCATGCGAGACCTCATCATGAGCTCTGGTGAGACCCCCCTGTGATACTGCATCCAACTCTGGGGTCCTCAGCACAAGAAGGACATGGACCTGTTGGAGCGAGTCCAGAGGAGGCCACGAAGATGATGCGAGGGCTGGAGCACCTCTGCTGTGAGGAC
>NW_009627087.1:9759-12457 GCF_000690535.1 Cariama cristata
TGCCCATGGCAGGGGGGTTGGAACTGGGTGGGCTTTAAGGTCCCTTCCAAGCCAAACCACTCTGTGATTCTATGTGGCTGCATGGGGAACGCAGAGCTTCTGTAGCTCAGCTGCAAATGTAGTGCTTGGGGTTGTTCTGTCCCTAAAGCAATCTCAAACTCTCACCAGGCTCTTTCCAGGGAGAATCAGCTGCTTCTGTCTTGAAGAATAGAATTTATTTTACTTTTTTGTCCATGCCTGAGACAACCCTCAGTTAGTGTAAGTCATGCCTGTCTGCTGTGAAGCTGTCCAAATTTACACTGGCTCCAAATCTGGCCAGAAGAGATGAATCCAGCAACAGCAGAGAGTAGAGGACCCTGAGCCCCAGGAAGGAGTTATAATCCCAGCATGGTGCTCTCCTTCACCTGCTGGATAAAAAGGCAGGTCTGAGGGAGAGGTGAACATCAACAATTACCGAGTGGGTCAGAAAGTCTTCCTTGATCGGTGGTATGAGTGCCCTTGTATGAAAAGCTAGACTAAGCATTCCTATCCTCAGAGACTAGATGAAAAGCCAGTCAGTGACTTTCTTATCTTGTAGAAATATCAGTGCTTTCAGAGCACTAAACTCATTTCTAATTCCAACAGAGATTCAAAAGCTACAGAGAGGCTGTGCAGTGCGTTTGGGAACCTGCAGCAGTTCAAGTCATTTTGGAGCTGTCTGAACTGCAAGTCATAGAGACATAGGCTGGCACTTCGGTATTTTATTCTATATTCTTAATTTGCACTGATAAATGCAAATTAAACATTGCTGTCTAGCATCAGTATCTTTTGTGATCCTCTTAAATTTATTATGGATGTCTATAATCACTGCCTGTGAGGCTCATACATAATGGTAATTACCTTCTGGGCCACAGTTCTAGTCTATTATTTTTCAGGCACAGCAGCAAGAGCTCCTAGACCTTGGGATGCTGGGAGTGAAGACTCGCTTCCTCCCAGAGAGAGAATTGCCTTTGGGGTAGAGCATCACGGGAGGCACTGCAGCCTATGCCATTTGGGTTAGGTCGTCTATGAAGCTACTGAAATTTTAATCAATCATGTAACCCTAATATCAAATGCCTAAACTTCAGAGAGGGAGATAAGCATCAGCAAAAATGTTTGAAGACCATGTATTCATCTAAAAAAAAACCAAGTCTGAAATACCCACGGGGGGTTGGGAACTGCAGAGTGACGCATTACCTGCGTAAGCAGTGGGACTTCTACATCTGTCTGGGATCCTGCCAGGAGTTAATTCCGGGATACCTCAGCTCACTGCTCTTGGGATCAAAGCAGTTGTAATAAATTGATTTTCTTCATATTAAATTACCTGTAACAAACACTGCGATGGGAAAAAATACTCTGTTTTAGAAAGGGTAAATTGTTGTTAATAAGCCCCCAAAGTATCAATGTATCTCAGCGAGCTGCTGTTGTATGGCTGATTCCCAATAGCCATGTTCCAGCCAGGACAAGTAACACTGTGCGCAGCAGAAGGACTTCAGTTTCTCAAAATCCCTGTATGTGGACAAATAGCACCTACTTATCACATTTGGGGAAAATGAGGTGCAATGGAAAATAATTGAGGTTTTAATTATGTTAATGCATGGGAGAGGCCTGAATTCCCACGCTCTCCTTCCTTCCTTCGACCATGAGGAATTTTTCTCCAAAAAACAAGTAGGATATGCTTTGAGAATGAAATATCTTGGTTTATAGTTGGTGAGTAAAACTTTTGGGTAGGATTTCACCATCTTGATTCAGCTGCTGTAGCAATGAGCTATTGTCAATGTATAGACCCAGCATGGAAGACGTTGTCTTGTCTTATTTAAAGCTATCACATCATCATTCTGCAACACTTGAAATCTGACCCTTAAGTGACATCTAAATGTAGAAAGTCAGATTCCCCAGGCAACAACTTCTGTTTAATGCCTGGTACATTTTCCAGTTTCCAACAGTAATGAGTTAACCACCGTGCCATTGCCGCCTTTGGATTTTGTCTCCTTACCTATTTCTTTCACCTGCATTCTTACCTGCTCAAACCAAAGTCTCACTCCCCCTTCAAAACTTTTCTTCTTGCAAGGCCCCCATAACCTAGTCTTCAGTGCTGATGTCTGATTATACAAGGCATTTGAGCTCATAAGAGAAAAAAAAAGAAACACAAAAGACAGCTTCAAGACCAGAATCATCATAGAATCATAGAATGGTTTGGTTGGAAGGGACCTTAAAGACCCTCTCGTTCCAACCCCCTGCCATGGGCAGGGACACCGCCGAGGTCCCTCACAGCCCCATCCAACCTGGCCCTGGACACTCCCGGGGCTGGGCCAGCCACAGCTTCTCTGGGCAACCTGTGCCACTGCCTCACCACCCTCACCAGGAAGAATTTCTTCCTTATATCTCATCTAAATCTTCCTTCTTGCAGTTTAAAGCCATTGCCCCTTGTCCTGTCCCTCCATGCCCTTGTTAAAAGTCCCTGTATACAGACAAGCACCAGTATTTCTAAGTACAGGCTGACATTAATTGCCTTCCTGTTGACCCCTCTGAGTTATAACCAAGGAGCGTTCTGGGGTAAAAGCAAGAGCTTTCTGAACTTGTGCAAAAAAAAGAAAACCCAGAGGTTTTGACGCCCCCGTTCCCCCTGTGTCGGGGTCCGGCCCCGCCTGGCACAGCCGAAGGGTGAAGGGCCCCGGTT
>NW_009627087.1:12627-14134 GCF_000690535.1 Cariama cristata
GGCGGGGGCGGGACAGGGACAGGGACAGCGACAGGGACAGGCAGGGATAGGGACAGGGACAGGCCGGGACAGCACAGCACCCGGTGCTGCCGGGTCTCCCGAGTCTCTAAGGCAAACCCCCCCCAGGACTCTCTGCTAGCTCCTTGTCATTCTTGCCCCTACCCCCGAGTGTCAGCCCCTTGCTGCTAGTTGACTGCTGGAACAGTAGTAGTGGGGAATGCTTCTTAATGATCTCCAAGAAAATTCTGCTAATCAAATTGGGTGAATTATACTTGAGTTTCTGGTGGAATTCAGAGGTTGGCAATCACATTGAGGCTGTGAGCCTTCAGGGGTTTGAAAGTGTAGTGGGAGATTTTCACTCAGTTTGCCTGTCAAGAGCTGACGGAATATCTGAAGGATGCTCTCAGTCATATGGTCTCAGTTTTAGGTAGTCCTGCAAGGAGCAGGGTGTTGGACTCAATGGGTCCCCTTCCAACTTGAGATATACTATGATTCTATTCTATGATGTGTTGCCTGGAGAGGAGTCAGCTCTTGTGAATGCCCTCACCTTGGAGAAAGACTGCCAAGGATCCTGCACTCCAAGGCCTGGGAGATCCCAAAGAGGCTGCAGCTGCCTGAAGGAAATAAGATTTCTGTAGCACTTGTCTTCCCTGAGGCAAGCATTTTCCATGCTGGGAAACACTGCTCTAATTGCCTAAACACTTTCTAAATTCCATCGAGAAAAGTGCAGATTGGTCTATTCACAGACCCATCGTTAGTTCCTGGAAGCAAATTGCAGCAACTTTCTATTAGCATTTTTCTCCATTGCAAATTATCCACCTCTTCACTGAGCCAGGCTGGGGAGGCTGAGACCTCTTACACGCTGAAAGAAGGGTAGCCTTTGCTATTTACTTTCATGGAAGCTCCCCAAGAGATGGTATCCCTCTCCAGGCTAGGACAGTTGTTATAAACTGTTTCTGATGGCTGTTTGAACCCAGTCTTAAAAACCACTGACAGCATCTCTTGATGTTGGTAGCCCCACATCTTTCAACACTGTAGCATAGTACTCAACTGTATCGTCTATTAGTTAAACTAAGAAAACCACTCTGAGATCTCTTTTGCTAGCATTTAAACCCATTACTTTGTGTGCAGGGAGTATGGTTTATTGCTTTCTTCTTTGCTGCTATGTTGTATATATATTTGAAGACTGTTAACAGAATCACAGAATTGCTTTGGTTGGAAGAGACCTCTGGGATCATCAAGTCCAACCTTTGCCCTCACACCCCCATGTCAACCAGACCATGGCACTAAGTGCCACCTCCAGCCTTTTCTTAAACCCCTCCAGGGGTGGGGACTCCACCACCTCCCTGGGCAGCCCATCCCAATGCTAACGACCCTTTCTGTGAAGAAATGCCTCCTCATTTCTAGCCTGAACTTCCCCCGGCGCAGTTTCAGACTATGTCCTCTTGTCCTGTCACTGGTTGCCTGGGAGAAGAGGCCGAACCCCACCTCACTACCCCCGCCTGTC
>NW_009627087.1:14387-16697 GCF_000690535.1 Cariama cristata
AATCCTCAGGAGGTGCCTCAGGGCGGCTTCTGGGGCTGCCACTGGTTGCCCCTGGCCTGCCCAGCTCCATGTCTGGGGTGGAGGGATGGGCCCTGGGGAGGCCCCGGCCCCTGCGATGCCCTAATAGGTAAAACAAGGAGCAATAACTCTTCAGATCACCTTTGGAGTTTTAGCCATCTGTGGGTTAAGCTTCCTATGGAGCCAGCAAGTCTAGCCTCAGACTTAACAGGTCTTGATGGTTTGGGGTTTTTTTTGCTTCCACAGATTTGTCTAAACATTTTTAAACATATCTGTCCTGTTTTCTTTCAGGACATCTTTGTACTTCTGAGTTTTACAGTACAATTTTGCTCTGTGAAATGCCTTTCCTAATTTTATATATCCCTATTATGTTTGCTATTTCTTTGATGGACTGAGAAAGTATAAATACCCAGTCCATGTGCACTTATTTGTTATTACTCATCCTTTCTTCAGGTGCCTTTTTTTCTTTTTTCAAGTTAAAGAGATCTAGTCGGCTTAATTTCTTCTCAAGCTGAAGCTGTCACAATGTTTTTTTGTCCTTTTATTGTCCTTCTCTGCAATTTTTCCAACTGACTATGGAGCTGATGTGTTCAGGGAACTCTCTGCAGTAATTCCTAGATCTTTTCTGTGTCCTGGAGGGATTTTTCTCCCTATGTGTCCTACTTCACATTTGTCAACCTTTGATCTCACTTACTGTTTTGTCACTGATCATTTGGCATCGAGACGACATTTTACAACTCTTCATCTATGACATTTGTACCACTGGAAAATTTTGCAATTCCTCTGCTTTTCCTGTAAGTATGTTAAACAATGCAGTCTCTTATAGACTATGCAATTTCACTGTTCACTGCCACCTCCTTTCTGTTTTTCAACCAGTTAGAGGGAAAACTTCCCTTCCCATCCCGTGACAGTTTAGGATTTTTTAAATGTATCAATATCAGCTCACTTTTACCGACATGTTCCTTGACTCTCTCAGAGCTGTAGTAGATCCCAAAAGCAGGATTTCCCTTCGCAGAAGCCTTGCTCATTTTTTTTCCACCTAGGTGCCTTTGAATTTTACCTGTTTACTTTTCTGTAGTTTGGAGAGTTTTCCCAATATGGAAATGAAGATTCCTGGTCTGTAGCTGCCCAGTTGTCCTCTTCAGCTCCCTTAAGAACTGATACTGCAGCTGCGACCTTCTGGTACCAGTCGGACGGGAGCAATAAGTTACACTCCACAGGAACTAGGCAGGCAACGTCATATCTGAGCTGGGTGAACATTGTCTGCTCCTGCTGATGTATCACGGCTCATTCAGTTGACTCCTGGCCCTTCACTTGAGACCATTTCTCCAACTCATCACCTGCAGATAAAAGTTCTAGGGTGGAAACCCTCCTAAGCCCTTCCATAGTAAGCACTGCCGCAGGTAATTAATATACCTTTCCTGTACCAAACTTGCATTCTCTGAGCACTCCTGTTCTACATCTGTCATCTGCAGTCTCCGTGGCAGGTGCCCTGTTTCTGATGTGGTTTATTATTAGCTTTTAATGCATCTGGCCCGGTTACTCAACATTTTTTTCTTGCCCTCCTTATGATTCTTTATTTAACTTTTCAGAGTTCTTGTCAGTTTTTCCAATTTGGCTGCATTTTCTGTGTTTTGAATGGTAGGATTTTATTTATAATTACTTCTTGTGCTTTGCTGATTCTTCTTCTGGCCTTCCCATTCCCATAAGGATGTTTTGTTCACGCACATCGTGGGCATTCTCACACCATCATTTTTCAAAGGCAACCTTTAAGCCTGATCCTGTGTGATGTTAATGGCTGCACGGCTTCTCCTTTTGTGATGTCTGACTGCCCAAGAAACAATAATTTATGTTGCTAAAAAATGTAGCATGAATTAGAGCCCAGTCTGACATTACCCCACTTTGTGGAGGCGGTGTGTGGCCGAAGTTTTCCGTGACCACTGCATTTTCTGCCTTACAGCCTCACTGACGTCCTGTAGCACATCATATTCTGTTTGACAGTTTAGTCCTAATTGCATTTGTCCTATATTTGAAATGTCAGACTAGAAGGGTACTATATTATTTTTTTAAATGGCGAGTTTATTTTTCTAAAGCTTTCTTTAATGTGTGCTGCACCTTCCTTATTGATACCATCTTCGTTGTCTTTCTGGTATTTGCATTTTCACCGTGTCCTACTGGTTGTCTCCCAGCCACCACCTCTCTTATAGGCCAGTTCTGATTAACTACCAGATGTTCAAGCCTACTCAACTTCATTTTGTAATTAGTAATAGTTCCAGGGAAAAAAAAAAAAAA
>NW_009627087.1:16735-21864 GCF_000690535.1 Cariama cristata
TCTATTTGTTCTGTTTCCCATCTGAATTTGGTTGACTTCCATCCTGTTCTTTATCAGTGGACGCAGCATGATACGATTTTACAACCGGAAGATGAGCACTATAGCTTCGGGGCTGGCTGGTTGTGCAGACAGGCTTTCCCCAAGCCTGTAAGGGAGGTTTCAGTACTTGCCGTGCTCAGATGAGTACAGCCTCAGCAGAGAAAGAGTCAAAATTCACAACCAAGACTGCCAAGGGAATGTGACTCTAGTGCAACGGGTAGGAGTTCCCACCTAGTATTCTCACGAGAGACTTCATTTAGCCACTTTGTGACATGGAATTGACTGTATCTTATTGAATATTTTCAGTTTAATTGTTTTGCTGATACGCAAGTGAAAATGCAGCTGAAGTACCCACAGGTATAATTAAGTAGGGAAGTATCCTGGACTGAAAAAAAAACGAACTAAGGCTTAGCGTTTTCGATGCTTATTAGCTTCTGAGTTCACTGAGTTTTGAACCATTCAAAAAAAAAAAAATTCCCTAAAACCTGGCCTTGATTTAAAGTTCTACTGGGACTGTAAAAATACAGTTGTTGCAAAAAAAATATGTTAAACTCAGTTAATTTTTATTACTTATTTTGTTCATAGCCCAATAAGTTTTAGAACCTAGCAATTCAAAAGTATAGTTTAAAATACAGCTGCGGATGTAAAGTGCGAAGCTTAGTGTTTCCAAATTACATATTCATTAAAGTGTTAGTTAATATAGCTTAATAAATATAGGCTACAAGATTTCTTGTATTCTTCTAATCTAAATTCTTCTATTCAAAAGTGGGTTTAAGCGAAAGATCTAAAACTACTTGTGGCGTATCTCTTCCAGGTGATGCTGAAAGAGACTTCTGTAGAGAGGGGGTCAGAACCGGGGAAACACAAAGGGGCCGATCCTTGCCTGACACGTCCATGCAGAACCAGATCTTGCCTAACCTAGCTGAAAGGCTCAGGTTAATCCTAGTGAAACTGGCAGTCAATAGTGAAACTGCACTACAGTATTTAAAAAGTCGCGTCCCTGCTTTCAGATATGCTAACAGATGTCTGTGGACAAGAAGCTGAACAGCAAAATGGTTGAATACTATAGGGAAAAGAGGTACATGCAAAATCCACTCTAGATTATTTATTGCTCAGCATATTCCATAGTTTTGATTAAGGAATTGCGTCGCTCCCGCTAGATGTTTCAGAGGATGCATCTAGGCCAGGCTGTCACAGTAATGTGCAAGACCAAAGTTACGCCAAGCGCATGTAGAAATGTGCGGATTTCTACAAGCACAAGGTAGCATCTTCTCCAGGAGCCCTTCTCCCAAGGCACATCTCTACAAGGGATTAAGTCCCTCCTAAGAAACTATTAAGATACCTGGGTCACTGTGAATATCCTGACCCTATCGATTTGATCTTCAGGTCACCTGAGCCACACTCATTCCAGGTGTTCAACCACATGGGCCGGGACCACAACGCAGAGGAGACATGAACAGGGCATGGCGTTGTTGTGGTAGACCACGTACCACTCTGGTCATGAGGCTGAGAGAGAAAAGCCACTGCCTGTCTCCCAAGAGGGGAGAGGTGAAACAGGAGGAAAACAGTCATTTGGAAGAGGGACACAGCCCTGGCTGCTCTCCTCTGTGCACAAAGAGGCACAGATGCAAAGCCACTAGCTCAAGGCACATCCATGCACCGTATAAAAGCCCTTCTGGGCCCTGCCGTAGAAGCTGCAGTATAAGGAAGCGTAGATCTACATTTAGCTAGCAACTGCTGCCAAAACTAAATTATTACTCATCTCCCCATCCACCCACGACAGCGAAGAACTGGCAAGTACAAGTGCAATACAGCACACACATCGGCCCAAACTGACCGTCTGCAGTCATTTTGCGTGAATTTATGCTTCATTACGCTCCCTCGCAGATCAGCCCAGTGCGAGTAGAGACTGGCATTAGCTGATCAGCATAATGGAGTCGGCTTGAAAATGCTGTCAGCTCTCTTCAGAAGCTGACAGCTGAACTGTTAAGCTAAGAAGTCAGACTTGATTGGCTTGAGCACCAGCTGTACACGGCCCTGGGAAACGCGCCAAAGGCTCTTCCAGCTCAGACCTGCGGGACGCTAATTTGTGGGTAAACCCAACGCACAAGGGGCAAACCAGCTCAGCTGTGTAGGTGAAGAATGATTTAGGAGCCCCTAAATCAATGGCAACCCAAGGTGTCAGCAGCTGTCAGTCTTCTTGACCCCTCCTAGTTCACTGCACCACCAAAATATAGATAATTATCGTGCAAAGTTCTTCTTGAATTGCAAGGGCGGCTATTGCCTTTGGGACACTTCCAAACGCAGTTATATAAATAGAACCGTGCTGGACTTGCTACATAGCGAGGAAGTTATTTATGCTTCACATTTTCTTGGTTTGATCCAGAGAAAACTTATATCCATACACAGGAATGCTGTCTTGATACGGGTCAGAACCTTGTTTTTCACCTTTCCTTCTTCTTCTATGTCATCTGTTGAGCGCATACAACACACAACACACACAGAGCTTACACAGTGTGCAATTTTTTCCACAGAAAACTGAATTTTGAGTGAATCTTTGCAAACTAAAAGATGTCAGCAAGAAATGGTTTGTAATCAACCCGCTCAGAAATGCAACACATGTGGTTCCTTGGTGTCAATCACTTTTTTTTTCCATTCTCATCTCTCTTTCTCATTGCATAGCCGTTTTCTACCCTGTGACTTGGAGGTAACACATCGTGAGAGTGGTTGGTTATGTCACACGGGATAGAGAACCTGCCTGACCTGGAGCCTGGGCAGTAAAGGAGAAGGAGCCACATAGTCTACAGCAGCCATGACATCGTTCAAAAGCAAAATGGACAGAGTTGGTTTTCAAGTATGGCATTTGTCTTTGACAAATTTTAGTTTTCCTTGAAAAAAACATAGAAACTGGTTTCAACTGAAAACACTTTTGATTGATAAAGCATTTTGGTAAATGCCACTGAACAATTTTCTAATGTTTAGCCAAAGTTTCAAACCTTGGTGCCTAAAATTTGGTTTCTAGCTTGGTATCCAGGCACGTAAACTAGTAGTCTGATTTTTCCCAAAAGCATGTTTAACATCCTATATCTCTAGTTTCTGTTAAGGGAAGTGCTGAGTGCTTAGCAATTCTGAATTACCAGGCCTAGAGCCAAACTTTTGAAATCTGAACATCTAAAAATAGGTAGCTATGGTCTGATCCAAAGCCCAGTAAAGTGAACGGAAAGGCCACCGTTGAACTTCTGGTTCTGGGTGAAGCTAATTCATCTATACTTAGATGCCAGAGTGAAAATTGCCTTGTTCAGGTCAGGTCAAAGTCACGAGTAACCACTGGTTTAGTTGTCATTGGCAGTTCTTGAGGTGCTACACAGAGTACCTTTAGCAAAGTGGGTGGGATGGGAGAAGAAACAAGGTAAGTATAGCGTCACCTTGGCAATCCTCTCCATGAGCAGGTACTGTGCTGCATTCATGTCCTGCACACACTATATGTAAAACTTACAGCAGGTCAGATGCTGATATACATACATAGATACATATAAATATATATATGTGTAAAAAAAGCTTGCAGATATAAAAGAGACCTTGCATAGTAAATACTTTTCATGGTACATCATTCATAATGTGTTAGGAGTCATAAAGGGATAGACGTCTGCAGCTTGAAAGAGGTATGGGTTAATTAAAAATATGTTAATTAAAACTGTGTAAATGTATGTATGGAAAGATGTAAAGATATAGAACTGAAAGGAGTGGCTGATACACCAGAGTGATGTCCTGCTCAACGGGCTGGAGAAATGAGCTGGCAGGAACCTCCTGAAGTTCAACAGAGGGAAATGTCAAGTTCTGCCCCTGAGGAGGAACAACCCCAGGCCCCAGGACAGGCCGGGGCCAACCGGCTGGAAAGCAGCTCTGCAGAAGACCTGGTGCTCATCGTGGACACCAAGCTGACTATGAGCCAGCAACGTGCCCTTGCAGCAGAAGCCGAACAACCTCCTGGGCTGCATCAGGCAGAGCACTGCCAGCAGGTCAAGGGAGGTGATCCTCACCCCCTGCTCAGCACTGGTGAGACCCACCTGGAGTGCTGTGTCCTGTGCTGGGCTTCCCAGTACAAGAGGGACATGGGCATACTGGAGAGAGTCCAGCAAAGGGCCATGAAGATGATGAAGGGACTGGAGCATCTGACGTGTGAGGAAAGGCTGAGAGAGCCAGGACTGTTTAGCCTGGAGAACAGAAGGCTCAGGTGGATCTTATCAATGTATGTAAGAACTTGATGGGAGGGAATGAAGAGGACAGAGCCAGACTCTTCTCAGTGGTCCCCAGAAAGAAGCCAAGAGCTAACGGGCACAAACTGAAATGCAAGAATTACATTTAAACGTAGGAAAAAGCTTTCTTACTCTGAGGGTGGTCAAGCACTGGAACAGTTTGCCCAGGGAAGCTGGAAGAGTTAAAGCAGCTACTTACTCTAAAGCATAGTTTTAATCCAATTTTTGCCTAAAAGAATTTTACTGATAAACTAAAGACAAATCACTGTGAGCTCAGAAGTCTTCTGGTGTTCTCAATTTCCCTTACACTGCAAAGGGCTGGAGAACACCGGTAACACACATCACAGGAGAGCCCCCTCTCCTCCAGGGCCTCTTTGGCAAGCAGGAAGATAATGGAGAGAGTTTGAGACTCAAGAGTCACACCAAATATCTACATTAAAGTCCCTCAGACTGGGAAATTTTGTCTGTATATTGTATTTGGCTGATGCTCTTTGGCACTAATGTGCACGTACACCTGCACAGTGCTGGCTTTTCATGGCACCTGGCACTAACGGTTGAATTGCCTTTTTCTGCAGTTTTAAGCAAACGACTTAGGCAAATAACTTACCTAATTCAAAATCTGTTTTAAAATTATACAAACCTGAAAAGAGAACTGCTTAGACTGGTATTCTCACTTCTAGCAACTTTTTTGGGGTGCTTTACTTTCATCATATTGCCAAAGTTAGATGCATGTCTACTCTCAAAAAGATTGATGGCTAGAAGTTGTGGATAGCCCAAACTCTCCAGAACATTTTCTCAGCATTTTTCCCAAGCACAAACAGAGGCTGGGCAGAG
>NW_009627088.1:0-14024 GCF_000690535.1 Cariama cristata
TCATCCTCCTTCTTCATGGACCTCAGCGTCTGCAGAGTTATTTCTCTCACATATTCGCACTCCTCTCTCCTATTGCATGGGGTTTTTTTTCGCCATTCTTACATACATTATCCCAGAGGCACTACCACCGTGGCTGATGGGCTCGGCCTTGGCCAGTGATGGGTCCATCTGGGAGCCGGCTGGCATTGGCTCTGTCAGACATAGGGGAAGCTTCTGGCATCTTCTCACAGAAGCCACCCCTGTAGCCCCCCCGCTACCAAAACCTTGCAATGCAAACCCAATACAGACTTCAGACCTATCTGCCTTCCTTTGCATTTCAGCTGCTGTTTTATCACCCCATCACTTAGGTGTTTTATGCAATGCTACAATTTTTCACAGCAAGCTTTTGATTTTTATTATTCTGAACAATTTTCTGTTGTCAGCAAAATTCATCCCTACACTAGTCAGTCATTTTCCAGATCATGTGTTAATCTTTTCAACTGCACAGGTCCCCTGTGTGTTTCCCTGCTGTGGAAACCTAGTAAGTGAGCTATATTTTTAGCAAACTTACAGATTTTTTCCTGCGATATCCAAACATCCTTCTCTTTTAGAAACTTGTCAGTGATCTGTGAAGAATTTGGTGGTCTTCTCCTTGGTCTTCTACACATTACTCTCAGCAGCATTGTGTTACAACCAAGAAAGAGCAGGGACTCGAGTAGGTGTTGAAGTAACTTCCCTTTGTCTGCTCTGTGGTTTGTCTTGGTTAGGACAGGGGCTCATTGCGTCTGCGGGTTGTGAGAGGTTCGCATGGCCATGGCCTGTGCACCCCCTCTTTTGTGGATTAAATGGGGATTTATGGATGAATCGCCATCAGCCTTGAGGTATTGCTCATAAATGCAAAATGCCAGGTTTTTTTAGCAAAGTTTATGAAGCTGTGCAATGTTTTTTTTTTGCTGCAGACATTACCGTATCATGAATCTTTAGACAGAAAAATAGCAAGCAAATAACTATTGATCATCTAATGTTCCCCATGTTTAGATGCACGTAACTGCAGTTTCCCTTTGTTGCTTTGCTCTATGGCCCTAGTCTGGCCATCAGAATGAAGTAATGTTGACGTATTTCAGTTTTATGATCCTTTTTTTCCAAGCCAAAACTTTGTCTGATCAATGCTGCTGTATTTAATATCCTTTGCTGTATTTCCTTAAGTTGTATGATAGTGTATGCTACCGTGGCAGAATAAAACTGTAGAAATCATGATGTATCAAAAGTTTATATTGAAATATTTTTTAGTAATATTCCAGCAATGGATTTTAATGGCCATCGTGCGAGCTGTTTACCAGATGCATCAACATATCTAGATTGCTGGTGTTTTGGTTTTTGGTTTTTGACCATGCTGGTCAGAGCCAGAGGTGTTTGTAGTATTGTAGGTCTATTTGCATTTATTTATATCAAACTTTGATGGGTAAACGATGGCAGGGAAAGAAGGTCCAGTTTCCATACAGGCTATCCAGTGAATTAGCACTCGGGCTTGCTGCAGAGCTGGAGTCAGAGGCTTTGCTGGTCCTGCCTTTGCTCTGCTGTTATCGTTCCTAGCCACAGTACAAATTCATTGAATACAAGTTGTTACGGTATTCCTGCAAGTAGATCAGGTATATGGTAGTGGTAACTCAGCATGATATTTGCAAGCTTAGATACGGTATTATGTGACAGATACTTAACTATGTATGGTTAAATTCAAGGAATCTCACTGAGTATGTGAAGCTTAGCTGTATGCACTGGCTTTTCTTTCATTGTCTACTTTTTGTGCTAGGAAGATTTAAGTGGAACCCCTGGAGGCTCTGCTTATTAGTGTTAGGGGTTGAATTTATGTCTTCTTGGAAGTAGCTAAAAGCAAAAATAACAAAAACTGAATGCATGAAATGTTGTTTATGCAAAAAATTGTTTTGTATGACTGTTCATTAGAGAAACGTTCACCTTAATTTTGAAGAGTGGTACATTTCTTAGAATTTTGGCGCAGAGGAACTTCAGCGTGGAAATATATATTTTGAAGTTTAATAAGTTAATCTGACATAGTACCTAAAGCTAGAGAGCTTTTCTGTAATGTGAAATGCCATGGAATATTTAATGGCTGTACATTAAAATTGTTCAGGAAGTCTGGTAGGAGTCACATGCTGTTGCGACACACTTCTGGCAAATCGCAACTGCTATTTGTGTTTGCACTGAGGATGCATTCTGTTAGCTTCTTCTGTGTACTTGTTACTTTCACTAACATTTGATTTTCATTTGCTAATGTATTTGGCTACTCTTCCCAGTGCTGTAGGTTGGGATCTTAACAGATTGAATAAGCTTGGCAGGGTTTTTGGACTGATGAGCCGCGAAGAAGATTTTGCAGAACAGCATCTTGAATCAGGGTGGGTTTTATTCCCCAGTTGTTTCTTCCTCTTGTGTTGATGCTTGTTCAGTCCTTTCCCTTTTAGAAGTTGTAATCTCTCAGCTCTGTAGAGCTTTTGAAAGAAGGATCCATGCTGGATTTGAGGGGAGAAAGTTTCAGTAGTAATTCTGAACTCCACTGAGAAAAATTTAAATGGGTACACAAAATCATGAAAACTCCTTTTAAAGATTAAATAGGAAGAGAGTGCAAACATGGTATATTTTTTAGACATGCATTAAAATCAAGGCATAAGTGTCTTAGAGAGGTGCAGAGACAAATTAGAGATGACACCTTTCTGGCACGGTAATGGTTGTCACTTTGTAATGAACGGTTGAAAGATTTATAGCTCTTGGAGCTATTCATTACTCTGTACACTAAGACTTGTGAACTACTTGTTATGCTGCAGGTCAGGCAGACGTGTTGCTGTGGATGTGGTTCCTGTTACAGGTGCAGTTGGCACTTTTCTTCCCGGTCCTATTAGCAGTTATTTTCCAGCAGTTTCACTCTACTGTTTACTCAGTTACCGTTAACTGAGTTGGCAGCCCTTGTTCCCCAGGACTCAGTGCGGTCTTAGGTGGCTGCAGAATTTAGTCTAGAATGACTTTCAAATGCTTTCAAGTCTTTTTTTTTCTCACCAGTCTGATTGCAGAGCGACGGTTAACAAACCTCACTGCAGATATGCACTGGAAGTAGTCTTGTACTGAGAACAGCAGCAATGAGGCAAGGGGGAATGACTCGTACTGGATATACCTATTATCCCAAATCGAAATCACAACTTGGAGCGATTTCCACATCTGGGGAGGTTACCCATTTCTAGGTACAGCAGAATCATTCCTGCAGTGAACAGTATTGCGGGAAAGCATGCACTTTTCTAGAAAGTAGCTTCCTAAAATCCTTTTGTCTTGCTCCAGATTGCAAGCAACATGAAAGAGGAAGGAGGGTAAGACAAGAGCGAAGGGGATGCTACTGTACTTTCTTTACCTTCCTTCAGATCACAAACCCTGACTATTGAGTTGTGCATTAACATACTGCAAGTATTTCCAATACAGTCTATGCATTTTTTTTGCAAAGGAGATCTGTGGTGCTATCTCAATGCAAAGTGTTGGGCTCTTGGGATAGGAGATGCTGGCTAATCAAAGAGGAGGTGATGCAAGATTCCCTTCTCTAAAATCCTGGTAAAAACACCACTATCATGACATAGTTTGGTTGCATTACTGTAAAGTACAGATAAGTGTTTAAAAAATAATTTAAAATAATTAAAGCCAGAGTTTTGAAATCTATACTTAGCTTAGTGCCTGGATAAACCAATATTTGAGTGCCTAAATAAATAAACAAATAGTTTTCAATGAAGCTAAATCCCAGTGGCTTCCATTGACTCAGTAATGGTTGTGGCTGAATTTAGGTGCGTGTAGCAGAGTTCTGTGCCATTACAGATGACTTGGACTCCTTAATTCATTAAATTCCAAACCTCGGAGAAGATTCAGCACTTAATAATGTATTTGCAGGGCTGGATGAAATTAGTTTGCACTTGCATGTTATTTTTTTTCCCTAATAAATTCAGAAATTGGTAACTGTGACATATGCAAAGACCCTCAGGAGAAAGTATCCTGAGGAATAAAGCTTTATAGCATGGGATGTGCTGATTTAATTTCTGGCTTATAGTGTATTCAGTAGTGGTTTTCTCAGAACTTTCTGAGACTTTGCAGCCAGACTTTAGGTAAGAGAAGATGATAGATTTTTGAATTAGGAGAAGTATGTAAAGAATGGAGGGAGGGATTTTTCATGAGTTTTATCAGGATGAATATGCATTTAGACATAGATATTAGAGCCAGTGCTTTCAGAAACCTGCTAAATTTGCCAAGAAGCATTACCAATTAACATAGTTAATTAACAAGAAGCTATGTTAAAATTAGGTTGGGGTTGGAGGAGGGGAGAGAGAGTGAATTGTAATTAGAAAAAGAAATCACAGCTGCTATTTAGAGAACTGGTAGGGAAGTTTGCAGGTCTCACTGTTGGAAGAAGCACTGCATTGCGGTTATGCCTCGTTCATTCATTCCATTCTCAGTTTTCTATGAAAGAGCTACTTTGGTATTATGTAGCGCATTTTCCAAGCAGTATTGATTACCCTAATAAAATTTAACTTTCTGGAGGCTAACATAATAATAAAAAAAGTCTACTTTTTTGGAAGTTATCAGAAAGGTGAGACTTTGAGTGTTTTTTGAGCATCTAATGTTGAAGAACCTATGCTGATTTTCTCCAGTTAAGGATTTGGATCCTGCTGAATAGAGTGTGCTCAAAGAAAAATGCCGACTTTCCCAGCTTGTATTAGCCTGCATGCTGTTACTAAGCAAAGAGGAAAAATCAAGGCATTTATCTTTGCAAATTGAAGTGAGTTTCACACTAGGAATATATGAAAGTTGCCCATGAAGTAGTGAATGTCTCACACATATCATTTTATTTTCCCAATGAAAAGTAAACTACAATTTATTTAATAGATTCCTGAATAGGACTGATGTTAGCCCAGGGAATTTTCAGGTCCTTCTCAAATATATGTCTTTATTTCAAAAATAAAATTGGGCATATGGATTAGGATGTGTGAAGCAAGCTTGAATCTTAGGTTCACCATGGCACCATGAGGCACATTACCAATAATCTATATTACAAAGGTTTTAGGAGGCTAGCTACTCCCATGGTGGTATAGAGGAGATACAGTTTATCCTGTCAAAAATTGTCCTTTCTTGGCTAGTGTAATTAAACATTTCCATAAAAGGTACCAAACTTATACGGAAAAGCACCGTTTTACCAATGTGTTCTGCACATAGGGGAAAGGATTTCCTGCTATGCCCTACGGTCAGTTACAATATGATCCATTCAGCTTCAAGAGAGCAAATTCCAACCTTACTGTTGAGGCAGAAACTTGATTAATAGAAGCACAGGAGACCTGGACAACCAATACTCTGGTTTCTCCAGCCAATGCTGTTTTGGCCATCTCGAGGTGAGAGAGTCTGGGTTTAGGTAGTCAGGGCTTTCAGGTTTCCTTTCTCATGTGCCGTTCATCATTACAGTTCAGGCAAGTCCAAATCTTGTGCTCCTTTTATGTTACCTTGTGGATGTGTACTCTGATCCCCCTTGGCCTCACTGTACCTATTTGAAGTGTGTTGAGTATGTGAGTACACCTAAGCTGTAATACAACTCAAAAAAAAATTAATTACACAATGCCCAGTTTTCAATTCAGGTGGACAAAACCGACATCTGTACTACTTCCCTATAGAGCAGATTTTCTGGAGGTCTTTTTAACACCAGCTAAAGCAGGTGTTTGTCCCAGTAGAGACCAAGGGTTGAGTATACACTGGGGTAGCCATGCTGCTAATTGGTATTTTTTAAAGATGTGCTGGCAAAAATTTTGCAGTATAGTTTAGGTCACATTTTGATATTATTTAAACAGATGGGACCCAGCCACCAAAGGAATGGGACCTTCTGTTTGTGGCCAGTGAGTTTATAAATAACATCTACAAGGAACTCTATTGTAGATCTGCAGAGACGGTATCTGTGAAGAGCCCTGGTTACTGTATTTATATTTTAAGTACATGGATGAGGAGTCATCTGATGTCTCTGTGGCTCTCGTGAAGTGCATATATAGGCAGTGAAACCGGCTTGGTGTCTTCTAAACACCTTAAATCATTACTTATTGCTCTGGTTGCATTCGGGAAAGTTAGAAGAGATAATATTTTTACTCTTTCTTTGAAAGATTTACTTTTTAGTTTAATGTAACATTTATATGATTTTTTAATGCAGTTGATGCATCCTGAAAAGGTCTGTATGTACAAGCAGTTTCTATTTAAAGATTATTAGAAATTACATTAATAGCAAATCTAGTAGCTTCTTCTTCCTATTCTCCGTCAGAAATTATGATCCTTTGTTTTTACTGACCTAATTAGCTCCATATGAGCCAGTTCTAACAAGGCAGAATTAAGAGTTCACATTATAAATGAGCAGCAGGAACAGATGGACTGAGAAAATAGTCAGGTTTCATGCAAATATCAATAAAGGTGATTAGTAAAGCAATAAAAGCATTTGGCTCATACATTCCTTCATATTAATAAAGACTGCCTAACTGGAAAAGTCTTGAGGCCAGTTGGAGGTCCAGAGAGTTAGATGTTCTGCTTCTCTACATTACAAAGTCAAGTTTTGGTTTGTGAGAAGACAACGCTGCCATGAGTGGTGTCACGCTGCCAGGCCCAGTGTTAAAATTCATCATTTTCACAGATTCGTTTAGCTTAAGGACTGAAAGCCTTACATTTCGTCCAGTGAAACAGATACTGAGCTGAGGAGCTTAAATTTGATTAAAACACTGCTGTGACTAGGTAAAATGGGATTAGGGCCCCTTTTGCCTGGTTCACAGTTTTCTGGTTAATGAACCTCCACATGCAGATTCTCTTGGCTACGAGCCTTCCTACGGTGCATCTTTCCTTCCTCTGTCTGGAGGTATGTCTTCTGCAATGCTTTGAGTTTGTTGTTTTGTGGTGCTCCTGGTCCACTCCCGTACTTCTCCGTACCATATGGATCTATGCCCTTTGGTAGATCTGTTTGTCCTGCATTTTCTCTCACTTCTGTAACTGCCAGAGACAGAGAGGAGAGCAGCAGAGCCTTTGGCAACACAGAAATTAGGAAACAGCTGGAATATATATGTCAGATATATAGCACATGTCTACATATTCCTATCCAGGATTTTTTGGAGAGAAATGTCATTGTACATTATGTAGCATTTGCTTGTTGACTCACATGTGCTGTGGACTCATTGGAGTATCAACCCACACATTTGGACATTATTTATGTGTGCTCGACAGGTGCTTTGGAATTGCTGCCTATGTAGTTGATGTGCACACGCACTGTGGGTTGAATTTCTGGACAGCCAAATCAAGTCAGTAGCTCAGACTTGCCTCTCAACTATCTGGAAAAATGTCAGAAGTCCTCAGAATTCGTCTGAACATCATTTCCTAACAGAGATATCTCAGGAAACCTAGTCAGCCCTTATCTAAATCAGAAGGTTAAGATTGCCTCCCCCTTTTTCTCACATACTCAGAGCTGCTGAGAGTCATGCCAATGTAGACATGTATTTTTTGTGGGGGATACTAAGTATATGTGTAAAAACCTATATTTACTCTGAAAACAAACATGATTTCCCAGTCAGATAAAGGACACTGTATGGAAAGGCATCCAAGGATTTTTTTTTTTTATTTATGTCTTATTTACTAATGAATGAACACTTGGAAGAAAATAATTCTTCACTTAAAATTCAGTTAGCTAACTTCTTTCAGTTGTAAATATAGGAAATGCTCATTGCTCCCAGTAAGTCCTTAAGCAGAGTGAGGTGATACAGTAAGATCTTTGATGGCAATAGGCTTTTCCATTGTATGTTTTAGGTTTACCTTCCTGGAAGGAAATATCTCATGACTGTCCCTGACTTTTGTATATATTTCTAGTTCTTAATGTGGGGTCTTGTGATGAATTCAGAGAGGCCTTTGAAAAATAATACTATGGAGTATTTGCATATAATAGATCTCTTGTTATCTTTGAATCACTTTGAAATACTGTACATTTAATTATTTTTTCTTCCACTTAATACATTTTTTTCTCCTGAGCATTAACAATGGATATAAAACCTTGGCTGTAACCTTGCTTTCCTTAGTTTTGCTGTAACCATTAAGACTTCTAGCCAGAGCCCACTCTTGGTTTTTTGCAGTCTGCTCTGGGAGGACAGGAGAGCTTTCTCAGCTAGAAGCAAAGCTTCATGCATTTCACTTAGCTTTTGATCGATTTTGTTGCTGCTCACTGTTGGTACTGTATTGAAGTTGTATTTTTATTGTTGTAAGCTCCTATGTGCTGTGGTGGTTGGCAATCTAGAAATGTGTTAAATAATATTGATTTCTTTTTTTTCCCACTTGGCAAGCATTTTATTTTACTCTGTCTCTAATACTATTTTAAGTATCATTTACTGGTTTTATTTTCTTTCTTATTTATGACTTGGCATCTTGTAGATCAAGGAGCCATTGCTGTGCCTGGAGAGAAGTCCTGAGAGAGAGGACGCTCACAAGAATATGATTTCCAATTCTGATGCTAACTACCTTTAGATAACAGCAAGATGAGTTTGCATATTATATTCTTATTTTTTCAGAGAAAAATAAAAATTATTTTGATTTTCACTGCAATATAAGTAACCTATCTGGTAGTCTCCCTAAATGAGTGTTTTGACAAATCAACTTCCAGAAAACATCCTTCCTGACCTCCAAGGGCCAACAAGATGATACAAGAAGACCTGTCCATTTCTGATATCTTTCACAATAAATACACACATTTAGGTGTTTTGCACTTCATGATAAAATGTGAGTCCATCTATTAAAAGCGACTTTTTCGGAATTGTCTTTGTCTGGCATATGAAGGTATTGGGGAAAGGAAGGCGGTCCTTCACTAGGGGGAAATAAAGTTTTTCTTTGAAGTGCAGGTCCTACCTAATGCTACAGAAGTTGTTCCTGCATCTTAGAGCCTTGCGCGATGTTCTTGTGGTTTTATCCTGAGTTGGAAACCTGTGCTGAGCAGTAAGCCACGCTGAGGAGAATAAGGTACAGAAAACAGCTGGGTGATAAAGCCGTGATTTCTAACAGTGGTTTTCCTTGCAGGTGTTAAGGAAGCACAATGGCCTTTTCAGCTATGCTAATTGTCTGTTTCTGTTGAGACTTTTCTTGAAATGATAGTGGGAGGTTAGTTTTTAAAACAAGAGAGGTTAATATGGTGGTTTGTTGTCGCTGTTGATTTGTTTCACTTCTGCTCTTTACAGATTCGCAAGGCTCTGAGTTGTTTCCAACAATGAAATATTTCTTTAATAAATAATGCTTCTAGTCCAAATTTTGCACAACTGTTGAAGCGTTTCATTTTGGAGGAACGCTTCAGATCTCAGGTTAGGCTCTTACGGCATCTTCTCTGAAGCTCTGTGTGTGCGTGAGGTTAACTGTTTTTCTAAAAAATCTGAACAAAAATTTTCAGGAGGAATTCTGTAATTATGAAAAAATACTAGCAGTTCTTTTTTCCATTAGAAAAGTTTGTATCTTGCTGTATGGAAAGGGGTAAAAAGAGAAGCAATTAATCTACTTCTAATGAATTTCCTTTCTGTGTAGGAAAGTAGGAAGAGATAGAAAGGGGGAGTTTGGAGAATGCTTGGAAACCCCTCCGAGGGGGCATGAGCACTCAGATTTTTCACTTGATTTTCCCTCCATGGGGACTATTGAAACCTGACCTTGGATCCAGTTCTCCATAATTTGAAGCTGTAGTTAGGTGAATACATGAATTTCCAAGGGAATGGTACGATACAAATCTTCCCTGTGGACAAAAATAAATAAGGCCTTATTTAGGAAGTCAAGAATTTATTGCTGGTATGACAATTTTAACAAATTTTGACAGTTTATTTAAAGAATATTAGTCTCAATAATAATAACAGTGTTTGAATTGTTACAGACACATTATCTATATATGTATAAATATTATCTTTCTTTGCTGTTACGCACGTCCTTCTCTTGCCCTTCTGGGTCCTAAGGTTGATGGTACCCATATTCCTGAACAAGAAGCCAGGGTTGCAGCAAGTTATTAAGATCCTCCAGTTCTTCAGGCCACTTGAGGCTGTTTTTCTGTTTTCTGATATACTTTCTCCTCGTTGTTTCTTAGCTGTTAAGCAACTGCATGGCACAACTGTATTAACTGTGTGTGGTGTATTTTACATATACTAGCTACATTTGTTTGATATGTTTTTTGATCTCTTTGTTACTCTTAAAACTAATTTTCCCACTCCTAGGTCTGCATTTCTTTGACCTACCATTGATGAGTTGTTTATGGCTCTGGGTCTTCAGTGTCAGCCTGTGGCCTTTTTCCTCCCATACCTATTGTCCTCCATACCATATCCCATGTCCCGGCTTTCAAAGGCCTCTACTGTCATACCAGGCTTGTATTCTTCTGTGCTAGATCATTATCATAAGAACTACTATGTAAATACTCATATACATAAATACTCATATTCATAAATACTTCATTTTACCCCAAGTAATTACTTGTTAGTGCTATTATGTAAAAATTATGGTTATAAAATGCAAAGATAAGTAAAACAAATCAGACCTAGCCACCTGCTCATTAGAAGCTACAGTGAAGCTTCATGGAGCCCAAGACGAGTTGAGGCTGACTTTCCTGGGCTGCAGTGCTATGGTGAACAATAATCCTGGTAGAGCCTGAAGAGTGAAAAGTATTTACACTGGATGTGGAAATCTGGACCGTTTTTAGAAAAGAGTTTTCCCAGGCTATTTTGACTGGGAATTAACACTGATGATTTTGGGTATCATCAATGGTGGCAGCAGTTCTCACTTTTTTTTCAATGTGCAGACCACTTTGAGATGTATTGCTATGGGTGTTTGTACTCACTGCTTCCAAATCCTGTTTCTGTAATAAAGACCATGTGGAAAAGTGAAGTTAGAAAGGACTAATGCCATTTCACCTCTGAATGGCACTATCCATGATTGACTATAGATATAGGCAGTAGAGTCAGTTGTTTAGGGGAGTGAAGCCAAAGGCACCGAAAAAGCCAACTGTCAGTCCACTCCGTCCTTTGCTGGGCCAACTCATGTCACTTAGGGAGAGTCCAAGGGATGTGGAGCAGCAGCCGTACTGCAAACGAGGAGGCTTGCGGGCTTTCCAAAAACAGCAGTTTGTGTTACAGTCCTTCTGTCTTTCCAGTCCTGGAAGTGGATAAACCTTGTACTGTCATCCTTAGAGCAGCCGTACTCGGAGGCATACACTGTTGGGAAGCCTTGAACTAGTGCTGCCTGATTCTCTTCGTAGCTTTAATCTGTTTCAACTACTGAGCTTGACATTTGTGGTTTTTTTTCTTTGAAACGTACAGTTTTCCTGCATTTCTTTACATAGACACACTCTCGGACCTCCAGACTGCCTTTTGGATTTGAATATGAAGGAAGCCTTTGTGCTTCCCTCCTCTAGGATAGTCAGTGGCACCATGAACATTAAACATGGGTGAATTCCAGCTGATCTATAACTGTACCTACCACATCCAATCTTCATCACCTTGTCTTTTAAAATTTGCATTACTTCATAACACAGAAATAGTCTGTAGGGGTTTTTTTTGCATAGGTTAGCAGAAGTTGATGTGTTAAAAATTCATCTCAACATCTGAGTAATGAAACAGGCATCTCAAATCAAATATCTCTGATGGATAGACACTGTACTATATCTTATTGAGCCCTAATATTATCTGCAGTTGTCTGCGAAGGCACTGCTTAGACAAGTTTGTAGCATCACATCTGTGTAACTTACCTTACTAGCGTAAATGGAGCCTTTTTCTCAGATCTGTTACGCAGCTCATTTACAATTCTAATGAAGGGACGTTGGGGACTTACCTTCTAGTTACATTGATGCCATAATGTACATCTCACTCTCTTTTACTAGTGTAAATGGAGCCTTTTTCTCAGATCTGTTACGCAGCTCATTTACAATTCTAATGAAGGGACGTTGGGGGAGTTAAACTTTGTAGATAGTGTTCATGCAGAGTATTATTTTTGTCTAATGCTAGAATTGTATGCACAACAATTACAGACAAATGTAAGACATGAATCTTAATTCATTTATAATCCAAACTGAATACAGTGCAGGGTACAGCACCGGGTCAGTAAGCAACAGGAGATGGCAAAGAGGATGGCGAGGTTATGATAGTAAAATACTGCGTCAAAGGCGTATTTTCGGTGTCCATTTCGGTTCCTGTGTTTCTAAACCAGACCTGCCCCTTGGAACTGTCAATAGCTCCCAATGTCTGCATGAGTCTTTTATTTTAGAATCTATTTGATAACCTAATTCTCCTTACTCAATTGATTTCTGACCTAACTTTCATTCTTGATTCAAGCGGTTTTCTTAATGGCTTAGCTAACTACAGTTGCCAGTAATTGATCCTTATTAAACTTTTTTTTAAACGTATCTCAGCATTTTTGCCACCCATCTGCTTTTAAACTGCCCATTTGTATGGATTCTTTACATAAATATTTTGTGGCTCATTTGATTCTCTGCATAATTAATTAATTGCTTCTCACTTAGTTTTCTGCATAACTAATCTACTGCCACATAATTAACAAACTCTTTAATTCCTCATTAATTATTTACTGTTCTTTTGAATATATGAATTAATTGACTGTTTAAATTTGCTGCTGTGCTGATTTGACATCTAGTTAATTGTTTTGATTAATCAATTAATTAGCTGCTTAATCTCTGCTTAAAAGTATAACCCCATGGCTGCCTTGCAAATGTTCTAGCACTCTTCCCTGTTCTGTTCTCGTTCGGTGCTATCATCTCATCTGCATCTGGATGCTCAACTTACTGTCCAGGTACACATGAACCTTTTGGGCTTACATGTATCCCTCCAGTGAAGCCATCTCTGTAACCCCGGTGATGATCCTTGTATCTTTGATCTTCCTCCAAATGTGTTTTTCTTTCACATGACACACTGCTCATACACTTGAGCCTCAGGAGAGAGATTGAACTCTGCTTAGTTACGCCAAAATGAAGAGGGGAGAATCAGGAAGAAAGGCATTAAAATACTGAGCAATGAAAATCCATGAGGTAAATGTGATACAAGAACAGACTTTGAGAATTACGCAGTTTTATGGCACACAGGGTGAGGATGTTTCAGATGCAATATAACTGCTGAAGACATTTGTGGTAAATTGATGTAGCTGATAAAGTTCCCAAAACTTTATATTTGTGTATAGCTCTTCCACTAGACTTACTTGTTGAGGCTGCTTTTCTCTGGTTCTTCACTACAGAAGAATTTTAGTAGAAAAGAACCTTTTTCTTCACACTTTGCTGTATTTATGTGCCAATCCTGGACTTGAGATTTCACAACTGTTGCTGTAGAAACTGCTGTTCTCTTTGGGGACACAGCCTTTGAAAGAGGTATTACCTTAAAAAGTAGTTTAGTATTATATATCACAAATAAACCAACAGAAAACATACTCAATATTATGAAAACTCCTTCAAAATGTTATATATCACGAATAAGCCATCAGAAAATGTACTCAATATTATGAAAACTCCTTCAAAATGGAATGTTTTTTTTAAGTTTTCCACAAGGTGTCAGTTGGTCTTCAAAGGTATTAAATTGTGGCTCCTTATACAAGTGGAAGTGTGAGACGTGAAATGTCTTTATCAAGCATGCAACATGAAACACAGAGGGTATATTTATGTCTTTAAAAGAAGGTGCTAAGTTGAGTATTACATTTAATAGCAAGAGAGTAACGAGGTCAGAATCCAAATAGTTTGGACTTGCTGCTGTGTTTGATGGATGCTGTCCTAATTTATTGTCTGATCTTGATCAATCTACAGACTTAATAGTGAGAGTGGTTGCCAGAGATATAATACTTTTGGAGCATACAAAAATGTGTACAAACTGTGTTACCAATGAAAATTTTCAATTACAGGGTATGATAGGTTATAGTGTTATAATAGATATTTTAAAAGATACAATCTGCATGATATGTATGTTATATCTTAAAAGGACTGTTTACATGATCGTGTG